>NC_084732.1:5899849-6044849 GCF_033978785.1 Entelurus aequoreus | reverse complement strand
ATAATGCTTCAATAAAACTTCATTTCGGGGAATTTTTTTCTCACTTTTTTCACCCTTAAAAAAAACCTTATTATTGTAATTTTACAACGTAGTATCACCGAAATTATTTTCCTAACCAAAACAGTCACAATATTACGTTAATTTTCAAGAATAGTCTTGTCACATATTCTTAAATTTTACCAGGAAAAAAAATAACGTCCAAAAATATCGGATGTTCTTGGATTTCGGAAACAAATTTTACGAAATTATAGTACAGTAGAGTTGTAAAATTAACAATGAAAAAGAAGGTCATTTTAACAGAATAAAATCTAACAATCGGAAATTTTTCTTGCACAATTCCAACCTTTTTTGTTTCCAAAAATGACAAATAGTCGTTACGCTTAAGCGAAGTAAGTTACTATCTTACAAGAACAGTCGCGATCAAAAGGTTCATTTAAAAAATAAATCAGAATATTACAAATTATTTTAGGAAAAAAATTAATAGAAATCAAATTACGACGATTAAGTCAAACATTTCAAAATCGGACTTTATTCTCATTACATTATGACATTTTTCACGTTATATTTTTCTTGAAACTATTTATTTTGGTGTCGTGATAATGCTTCAATAAAACTTCATTTCGGGGAATTTTTTTCTCACTTTTTTCACCCTTAAAAAAACCCCTTATTGTCGTAATTTTACAACGTAGTATCACCGAAATTATTTTCCTAACCAAAACAGTCACAACATTACGTTAATTTTCAAGAATAGTCTTGTCACGTATTCTTAAATTTTACCAGAAAAAAAAATAACGTCCAAAAATATCGGATGTTCTTGGCTTTCGGAAACAAATTTTACGAAATTATAGTACAGTAGAGTTGTAAAATTAACAATTAAAAAGAAGGTTATTTTACCAGAATAAAATCTAACATTCGGAAATTTTCTTGCACAATTCCAACCTTTTTTGGTTCCAAAAATGACAAATAGTCGTAAGTTTAAAGCGAAGTAAGTTACTATCTTACGAGAACAGTCACGATCAAAAGGTTCATTTTCAAAAATAAGTCAAAATATTACAAGTTATTTTAGGGAAAAAATTATTAATAGAAATCAAATTACGACGATTAAGTCAAACATTTCAAAATCTGACTTTATTCTCATTACATTATGACATTTTCACATTATATTTTTCTTGAAACTATTTATTTTGGTGTCGTGATAATGCTTCAATAAAACTTCATTTTGGGGAATTTTTTTCTCACTTTTTTCACCCTTAAAAAAAAACCTTAATATTGTAATTTTACAGCGTAGTATCACCAAAATTATTTTAATAACCAAAACAGTCACAACATTACGTTAATTTTCAAGAATAGTCTTGTCACGTATTCTTAAATTTTACCAGAAAAAAATAACGTCCCAAAATATCGGATGTTCTTGGCTTTCGGAAACAAATTTTATAAAATTATAGTACAGTAGAGTTGTAAAATTAACAATTAAAAAGAAGGTCATTTTACCAGAATAAAATCTAACATTCGGAAATTTTTCTTGCACAATTCCAACCTTTTTTGGTTCCAAAAATGACAAATAGTCGTAAGTTTAAAGCTAAGTAAGTTACTATCTTACAAGAACAGTTACGATCAAAAGGTTCATTTTCAAGAAAAAAGCCAGAATATTACAAATGATTTTATGAAAAAAAATTATTCATAGAAACCAAATTCCGAAGATTAAGTCAAACATTTCAAAATCTGACTTTATTCTCGTTATATTTTTCTTGAAACTATTTATTTTGGTGTCGTGATAATGCTTCAATAAAACTTCATTTCGGGGAATTTTTTTCTCACTTTTTTCACCCTTAAAAAAAACCTTATTTTTGTAATTTTACAGCGTAGTATCACCGAAATTATTTTCCTAACCAAAACAGTCACAACATTACGTTAATTTTCAAGAATAGTCTTGTCACGTTTTCTTAAATTTAACAAGAAAAAAATAACGGCCAAAAATATCGGATGTTCTTGGCTTTCGGAAACAAATTTTACGAAATTATAGTACAGTAGAGTTGTAAAATTAACAATTAAAAAGAAGGTTATTTTACCAGAATAAAATCTAACATTCGGACATTTTTCTTGCACAATTTCAACCTTTTTTGTTTCCAAAAATGATAAATAGTCGTAAATTTAAAGCGAAGTAAGTTACTATCTTACGAGAACAGTTACGATCAAAAGGTTCATTTTCAAGAAAAAAGCCAGAATATTACAAATGATTTTACGAAAAAAAATTATTCATAGAAACCAAATTCCGAAGATTAAGTCAAATATTTCAAAATCTGACTTTATTCTCATTACATTATGATGTTTTTCACGTTATATTTTTCTTGAAACTATTTATTTTGGTGTCGTGATAATGCTTCAATAAAACTTCATTTCGGGGAATTTTTTTCTCACTTTTATCACCCTTAAAAAAAAACCTTATTGTCGTAATTTTACAACGTAGTATCACCAAAATTATTTTCCTAACCAAAACAGTCACAACATTACGTTAATTTTCAAGAATAGTCTTGTCACGTATTCTTAAATTTTACCAGAAAAAAATAACGTCCAAAAATATCGGATGTTCTTGGCTTTTGGAAACAAATTTTATGAAATTATAGTAATTTTAGGGAAACAAATTATTAATAAATATCAAATGACGACGATTAAGTCAAACATTTCAAAATCTGACTTTATACTCATTACATTATGACATTTTTCACGTTATATTTTTCTTGAAACTATTTATTTTGGTGTCGTGATAATGCTTTAATAAAACTTCATTTCGGGGAATTTTTTTCTCACTTTTTTCACCCTTAAAAAAACCCTTATTGTCATAATTTTACAACGTAGTATCACCGAAATTATTTTCCTAACCAAAACAGTCACATTACGTTAATTTTCAAGAATAGTCTTGTCACGTATCCTTACATTTTACCAGGAAAAAAAAATAACGTCCCAAAATATCGGATGTTCTTGGCTTTCGGAAAACAAATTTTACGAAATTATAGTAAACAATTAAAAAGAAGGTTATTTTACCAGAAGGCTTTCTGCTCCGCCACTCCCAGCCTGTGGAACGCTCTCCCTGACCACCTGAGGGCACCACAGACTGTGGCTGCTTTTAAAAAAGGCTTAAAAACCTTTTTTTTTTTTTAAAAAAGCCTTTTTTTAGATATATGCATACTACTTCTAGCTATTTGGCTCTTCTAGTTTTTAGTTTTTATTATCTTTTTATTTTAATTTTTTTTAATACACTGTAGCACTTTGAGGTGGTTTACTCAATGTAAAGTGCTTTTTACAAATAAAATCTATTATTATTATTATTATTATTTGTTTTTAAATACGCTATTGAAGTCAAAGATTTTGTTTTAATCACAGCTTTTTGTCGCGAAGGTCTACGGCCGGGGTTAGCATGTGGGTTAGCATCGGAGCTAGTCGAGCTTGGGAAACGTTCCTTCCCGGTTACCTGTTCGGGGAAGTCGTTGGCGTCCACCTCGTCGCTATTGGACTGACCTCCTGGGCTTTGGACGTCGATGCCGTGGCTCTCCAAGATGGCTGCTTCTTCAAAAGACACAAAAGCTCCTCACAGTATTTTGGGCGCGACGACGGAAACTCATTTTCGGAGGTCGGCGTTACCGATGTTGGCTCGCCTCTTCAGGTCTTTGCGGTGGTTGGCGAACCAGTTGTAGACCTTCAGCGACGTCACCTTCTCAAAGTCTTGCAGCTTCTTTCCTGAACACACACACACGTAAACACACACACACACACATACATGTTTTCCTGGATGCCAAGGACCGTGACGGAATTGGGTTGGATAATGACCTACCTGGTTTTTGGATGACGGCGTTGCAGGCGGCGGAGATCTCCTCCCTTCTGGCTTCATCAGGATATTGATTATCACTGAAGTAGCTGAACACACACACACACACACACACACACACACACACACACACACACACACACACACACACACACACACACACACACACACACACACACACACACACACACACATACTGGTTATCATTTGGAATGGGGACCAAGTTTTTGGTCATGACTTGTGGGCACCACCCTTTCTACAGGTTGTGGAGGCATTAAAAAAAATGGTGTAAAATGGCCACTGGCCAGTTAGCTCATACACGTCTTTAAATCTCTGGATTGATGAAGTAATGTGCTGATCATTCTTACTGAGGACCCTGGGGGAAAAGAGTTACCGTATTTTTCGGAGTATAAGTCGCACCGGCCGAAAATGCATAATAAAGAAGGAAAAAAACATATATAAGTCGCACTGGAGTATAAGTCGCATTTTTTGGGGGAAATGTATTTGATAAAAGCCAACACCAAGAATAGACATTTGAAAGGCAATTTCAAATAAATAAAGAATAGTGAACAGGCTGAATAAGTGTACGTTATATGAGGTATAAATAACCAACTGAGAACGTGCCTGGTATGTTAACGTAACATATTATGGTAAGAGTCATTCAAATAACTATAACATATAGAACATGCTATACGTTTACCAAACAATCTGTCACTCCTAATCGCTAAATCCCATGAAATCTTATACGTCTAGTCTCTTACGTGAATGAGATAAATAATATTATTTGATATTTTACGGCACCAGGTCGCCCGTAAGGACCAGATGAGTAGCCCGCTGGCCTGTTCTAAAAATAGCTCAAATAGCAGCACTTACCAGTGAGCTGCCTCTATTTTTTAAATTGTATTTATTTACTAGCAAGCTGGTCTCGCTTTGCTCGACATTTTTAATTCGAAGAGAGACAAAACTCAAATAGAATTTGAAAATCCAAGAAATTATTTTAAAGACTTGGTCTTCACTTGTTTAAATAAATTCATTATAATTTTTTTACTTTGCTTCTTATAACTTTCAGAAAGACAATTTTAGAGAAAAAATACAACCTTAAAAATGATTTTAGGATTTTTAAACACATATAGCTTTTTACCTTTTAAATTCCTTCCTCTTCTTTCCTGACAATTTAAATCAATGTTCAAGTAAATGTATTTTTTTATTGTAACGAATAATAAATACATTTTTATTTAATTCTTCATTTTAGCTTCTGTTTTTTCGACAAAGAATATTTGTGAAATATTTCTTCAAACTTATTATGATTAAAATTCAAAAAAATTATTCTGGCAAATCTAGAAAATCTGTAGAATCAAATTTAAATCTTATTTCAAAGTCTTTTGAATTTCTTTTAAAGAATTTCTTCTGGGAAATCTAGAAGAAATAATGATTTGTCTTTGTTAGAAATATAGCTTGGTCCAATTTGTTATATATTCTAACAAAGTGCAGATTGGATTGTAACCTATTTAAAACATGTCATCAAAATTCTAAAATGAATCTTAATCAGAAAAAATTACTAATGATGTTCCATAAATTATTTTTTAAATTTTCTCAAAAATATTCGAATTAGCTAGTCTTTCTCTTCTTTTTTTCGGTTGAATTTTGAATTTTAAAGAGTCGAAATTGAAGATAAACTATGTTTCAATTTTTTTTTTCGTGTTTTCTCCTCTTTTAACCCGTTCAATTAAGTGTAAATATCATTAATTATTAATATTAACATAGAGTTAAAGGTAAATTGAGCAAATTGGCTATTTCTGGCAATTTATTTAAGTGTGTATCAAACTGGTAGCCCTTCGCATTAATCAGTACCCAAGAAGTAGCTCTTGGTTTCAAAAAGGTTGGTGACCCCTGCTTTACGGTAATGTGTTAATCATTTCACACATAAGTCGCTCCTGAGTATAAGTCGCACCCCCGACCAAACTATGAAAAAAACTGCGACTTATAGTCCGAAAAATATGGTAATATGGTTCATGGGGACCAAATGTAAACAATTTTGCATAATTCACACAAATTTGTACGTGACTACTGAGGACCATTTAAAAAAAATAAATAAAAAAAGTTCAAATTAGATGTTAAACATGTTTACTTTTCAGTAAACATGTTTTATGGGCCAAAGCTTAAAAATCACTTAGGCATCTTCAGAATGGATCTGACTATCATTTAAAAAGGTTTCCCTTTAGGGCAGTGGTCCCCAACCACCGGGCCGCGGCCCGGTACCGGTCCGCACAAGAATTTAAAAAAATAAATAAATAAAAATAAAAAAACATTTTTTTATTTTTTTTTATGAAATCAACATAAAAAACACAATATATACATTATATATCAATATAGATCAATACAGTCTGCAGGGATACAGTCTGTAAGCACACATGATTGTATTTATTTATGTAAAAAAATAATAATAATTTTTATTTTTTTTTAATAGTGATTTTTAATCACTGTTATGTTGAAATTAGGGATGTCCGATAATGGCTTTTTGCCGATATGCCGATATTGTCCAACTCTTTAATTACCGATACCGATATCAACCGATACCGATATCAACCGATATATACAGTCGTGGAATTAACACATTATTATGCCTAATTTGGACAACCAGGTATGGTGAAGATAAGGTACTTTTTTAAAAAAATGAATCAAATAAAATAAGATAAATAAATTAAAAACATTTTCTTGAATAAAAAAGAAAGTAAAACAATATAAAAACAGTTACATAGAAACTAGTAATTAATGAAAATTTGTAAAAATTAACTGTTAAAGGTTAGTACTATTAGTGGAGCAGCAGCACGCACAATCATGTGTGCTTACGGACTGTATCCCTTGCAGACTGTATTGATATATATTGATATATAATGTAGGAACCAGAATATTAATAACAGAAAGAAACAACCCTTTTGTGTGAATGAGTGTAAATGAGTGTAAATGGGGTGGGTTGGTGCACTAATTGTAAGTGTATCTTGTGTTTTTTATGTGGATTTAATACAAATAAAACTTTTTTTTTTTAAAAACAAAACAACAACGATACTGATAATTAAAAAAAACGATACCGATCATTTCCGATATTACATTTTAACGCATTTATCGGCCGATAATATCGGCAGACCGATATCGGACATCTCTAGTTGAAATTGTAGCTAATATTGATACTGTTGTTGATAATATTCATTTTTGTTTTCACTACTTTTGGTTTGTTCTGTGTGGTGTTTGTGTCTCCTCTCAATTGCTCTGTTTATTGCACTTCTGAGTGTTGCTGGGTCAAGGTTTGCTTTTGGAATTGGATTGCATTGTTATGGCATTGCTGTGTATTGTTTTGTTGGATGGATTAATTTAAAAAAATAAATAAATAAAAATAAAAAACAGATACTGATAATAAAAAAAACGATACCGATAATTTCCGATATTACATTTTAACGCATTTATCAGCCGATAATATCGGCAGACCGATATCATCGGACATCTCTAGTTGAAATTGTAACTAATATTGATACTGTTGTTGATAATATTCATTTTTGTTTCACTACTTTTGGTTTGTTCTGTGTGGTGTTTGTGTCTCCTCTCAATTGCTCTGTTTATTGCACTTCTGAGTGTTGCTGGGTCGGGTTTGCTTTTGGAATTGGATTGCATTGTTATGGCATTGCTGTGTATTGTTTTGTTGGATGGATTAATCTAAAAAAAAACAAAATAAAAAAAAAAACACGATACTGATAATAAAAAAAACGATACCGATAATTTCCGATATTACATTTTAACGCATTTATCGGCCGATAATATCGGCAGACCGATATTATCGGACATCTCTAGTTGAAATTGTAACTAATATTGATACTGTTGTTGATAATATTCATTTTTGTTTTCACTACTTTTGGTTTGTTCTGTGTGGTGTTTGTGTCTTCTCTCAATTGCTCTGTTTATTGCACTTCTGAGTGTTGCTGGCTCGGGTTTGCTTTTGGAATTGGATTGCATTGTTATGGCATTGCTGTGTATTGTTTTGTTGGATTGATTAATTTAAAAAAAAAAGAAAAAAAACAACAACAAAAAACGATACTGATAATTTAAAAACCGATACCGATAATTCCCGATATTACATTTTAACGCATTTATCGGCCGACAATATCGGCAGACCGATATTATCGGACATCTCTAGTTGAAATTGTAACTAATATTGATACTGTTGTTGTTAATATTCATTTTTGTTTTCACTACTTTTAGTTTGTTCTGTGTCGAAAAAAAAAAAAAAAAAAAAGGAAAAAATTATTAAAATAAAATAAAAATAGATTTTTAAAAATGAGAATCGATTTTGAATCGCACAACGTGAGAATCGCGATTCGAATTCGAATCGATTTTTTAAATAATTAATAATTACCATAGTAACTAGTATATCATCCATAAGTGCACATTCCAACCATTGAAATACTTTGTATAGTTCAAGACTTATGGTCATTATAAAACATCACTACACGTCATAATGGCAGCTACACTTTACATCTTAAACATCTAAAAAAAAAATTTGGGAATGTCCGGCGGGCCAGATTAAAAAGCTTAACGGGCCACATGTGGCCTCCGGGCCTTAATTTGCCCAGAGTCTGGGTTAAACACAGCGATGTCCCCATTAAGTAAGCATTGCCAGAAAACACACACACACACACACACACACACACACACACACACACACACACACACACACACACACACACACACACACACACACACACACACACACACACACACACACAGAGAGAGAGTACGGACAATTATTGACCTTATACTGGGGATGTAACCATGAATGCTATTCATGATAACCACAGTTAGCATTACCATTTTAAAATACATCCATCCATCCATTTTCTACCGCTTGTCCCTTTCAGGGTCGCGGGGGGGTGCTGGAGCCTATCTCAGCTGCATTCGGGCGGAAGGCGGGGTACGCCCTGGACAAGTCGCCACCTCATCGCACAGATAGACAGACAACATTCACACACTAGGGACCAATTTAGTGTTGCCAATCAACCTATCCCCAGGTGCATGTCTTTGGAGGTGGGAGGGGCCTATCCCCAGGTGCATGTCTTTGGGAGGTGGGAGGGGCCTATCCCCAGGTGCATGTCTTTTGGGAGGTGGGAGGGGCCTATCCCCAGGTGCATGTTCCCGGAGGGAAGCCACTTAGTTACCTAACATGCAAACTCCACTCCAAGCTGTGCTCTCTTGAAAGAGTGGTGGTTGTATAATGCCACGCGATGCGTTCAAGGACACGCTGAGCAGAGTAGGATGCTGTTATCAGTGACGCGTAAGAAACACCAAACATGCAAAATAGTAGCGGCGTGTCTATTTTAGGGCTGCGGCTCTCGGGTGTTTTAGTAAACGATTAATCCACCGATTAGTTTGATGGGTCATTCTGCGATGAGGTGGCGACTTGTCCAGGGTGTACCCCGCCTTCCGCCCGATTGTAGCTGAGATAGGCTCCAGCGGCCCCGAAGGGAATAAGCGGTAGAAAATGGATGGATCAAACACACTTTATAGCCTCAGTGTGTGTTTTAGTTGAAATAAACAAAGATGTTTCTACTTGCCATAACCCTCATTACCTTCCATTTACCTTTTATTGACTTTCCATCTTCTTTCAGCTTTTATTTATCAGCTTTTGGCTTTTATTTGTCGTTTTGACCTTCTTTTACCTTCTTTTTATGTCCTTTGGGCTTCTATTTCCCGTTGTTTAACTTTTTTGCCCTTCTTTTTTTAAACCTTGTTTTACCTTTTTTTACCTTCTATTTATCTCCTTTTGTCTTCTAATTACCTTTTAACCTTATTTTACATTTTATTTACCGTTTACCTTCTTTTACCATCCTTTACCTTTATTTAACTTGTTTTACCTCTTTTTACCAGTTATTTATCTTCTTTTACATTCTGTGTATCTCCTTTTGGCTTCTCTTTACCTTCTTTTGTCTTTTTTAACCTTATTTTACCTTTTTATACCTTCTATTTATCTCCTTTTGGCTCCTATTTCCCGTTTTAAACTTCTTTTGCCTTTATTTTTTTAAACCTTCTATTTATCTTAATTTGGCTTCTAATTCCTTTTAACCTTATTTTACCTTATATTTACCCTTTACCTTCTTTTACCATCCTTTACCTTTATTTAACTTGTTTTACCTCCCTTTACCAGTTATTTACCTTCTTTTACATTCTATGTATCTCCTTTTGGCTTCTCTTTACCTTCTTTTGCCTTTTTTACCTTTTTATACCTTCTATTTATCTCCTTTTGGGTTCTATTTACCTTCTTTTGCCTTTTTTAACCTGATTTTACCTTTTTATACCTTCTATTTATCTCCTTTTGGCTTCTATTTCCCGTTTGTAAACTTATTTTGCCTTTATTTTTTTAAACCTTCTATTTATCTCCTTTTAGCTTCTAAATTACCTTTTAACTTTATTTTACCCTTTATTTACCCTTTACCTTTATTTAACTTGTTTTACATCCCTTTACCAGTTATTTACCTTCTTTTACATTCTATGTATCTCCTTTTGGCTTCTCTTTACCATCTTTTGCCTTTTTTAACCTTATTTTACCTTTTTATACCTTCTATTTATCTCCTTTTGGCTCCTATTTCCCGTTGGTAAACTTCTTTTGCCTTTATTTTTTTAAACCTTCTATTTATCTCCTTTTGGCTTCTAAATTACCTTTTAACCTTATTATACCCTTTACCTTATTTTACCATCCTTTACCTTTATTTAACTTGTTTTACCTCTTTTTACCAGTTATTTACCTTCTTTTACATTCTGTGTATCTCCTTTTGGCTTCTCTTTACCTTCTTTTGCCTTTTTTAACCTGATTTTACCTTTTTATACCTTCTATTTATCTCCTTTTGGCTTCTATTTCCCGTTTGTAAACTTATTTTGCCTTTATTTTTTTAAACCTTCTATTTATCTCCTTTTAGCTTCTAAATTACCTTTTAACCTTATTTTACCCTTTATTTACCCTTTACCTTTATTTAACTTGTTTTACCTCCCTTTACCAGTTATTTACCTTCTTTTACATTCTATGTATCTCCTTTTGGCTTCTCTTTACCTTCTTTTGCCTTTTTTAACCTTATTTTACCTTTTTATACCTTCTATTTATCTCCTTTTGGCTTCTATTTCCCGTTGGTAAACTTCTTTTGCCTTTATTTTTTTTAAATCTTCCATCTATCTTCTTTTGGCTTCTTTTTACCTTATTTTACCTTCTATTTTACCATCTTTTACCCTTATTTTTACCTTCTATTGAACTACTTTTTGGCTTCCCATTAACTTTTAACCTTCTTTTACCTTTTATTTACCTTTATTTAACTTGTTTACCTTCTATTTATCTTTTTAACTTCAACTTTTTTACCTTCTATTTACCTTTTATACATCTTCTATTTATCTTCTATTACCTTTTATTTACCTTCAATTTATCCTTTACCTTTTATTTAACTTGTTTTGGCTTTTTTAACCTTTTATATACATACATATTTTATATATAAAATATAAATATAAAATATAAAATATATAATTATTTTACCTTTTATTTATCGTTTACATTTTTTAACCGTCTATTTCTGATTTAACTTGTTTTACCTTATATTTACCTTTTTTTTTTCCCACCTTCTTTTAACATCTAATTTTAGCTTTTTTTCTAATGGAAATAAGCGATTAATGGTTGCAGCTCTCGTCTATTTCAATATATTTCTGTGTGTATAAACACTTTTAGAGCACATAAGATAATAATGACAAACTGGGATCATTTTGGTCACAATAGCCACAATTTTCTTACTGTTACATCCTTACTTTATTCTGAGCTATTCTTTACCTTTCCATAACGGCCAGACACTCCTTCTTCCAGGTGAATCTGTTCCCCCGTCGCAGGCGGAAGGCCCCGGGGGTGAATGTGGGCGGGGCTTGGTGCCATTCCATCATGTCCTCCAGGGCCAGCGGGGCAGCTCGCATGGCCAGCGTAGCTCCTGGTCAAACAAACAATAGTTTCTTTACATCAGCGTGTGTTGCGGTGTTGGGAATGATACAAAACCAAACTAAGGATGCGCGATATTATAATCATCGACGGATAAAGACGATAAATTGAGAGTGTGAATAGTTGTGTATTGTATGTGATTGGCTGGCGACAAGTGGAGGGTCTAGCCCGCCTCTCGCCCCAAGTCAGCTGGGATAGGCTCCAGCGAAACCCGCGACCCTAATGAGGATTTAGCAGTAGAGAAAATGGATGGCACATGTAACCGTTAGATACATTTCATGATCTCTCAGTGGCTTCTAGTTTTCATAAAACATGCAAAGACACTGAAATGGTGTGTACTTGTTCGGCTGCAAAATTGGCTTAAAACGTTAGCACGTTGATGTAAGCACGCGAGCAGTTAGCAATGTGTCTGAGGCATTCGGCTGCAAATTGCCTAAAAAAGTTAGCATGCTCTCAGTTAGCATGTGTCAAGTACCAAGTTATGTGACTCTGAGATGTTCGGCTATAAAATTGGCTAAAAAAGCTACCATGGTAATGTTAGTATGCTAGAATGCTAATGATAAAATGCTAACGTTAAAATGCTAACAGTAGGCACGTGACAAGTACCAGGTCATATGACTCTAAAATGATTGGCTAAAAAAAAGTTTGCACGTTAATGTTAGCATGCTAACAGTTAGCATGTGTCAAGTACCAAGTTATACGAGTCTCAGACGTTCGGCTGAAGAATTGGCTAAAAAAAGTTAGCATGCTAGAATGCTAACTTTAGCTTGCTAACAGGTCATATGACTCTGAAATGTTTGGCTGCAAAATTGTCTAAAAAAAAATAAAAAATAAAAAAGTTAGCACGTTAATGTCAGCATGCTAACAGTTAACATGTGTCAAGTACCGAGTTATACGAGTCTCAGACGTTCGGCTGCAGAATTGGTTAAAAAGTTAGCATGCTAGAATGCTAACTTTAGCTTGCTAACAGGTCATATGACTCTGAAATGTTTGGCTGCAAAATTGTCTATAAAAAAAAAAAAAAAAAAAAAAAAAAAAAAAAAGTTAGCACGTTAATGTCAGCATGCTAACAGTTAACATGTGTCAAGTACCGAGTTATACGAGTCTCAGACGTTTGGCTGCAGAATTGGTTAAAAAGTTAGCATGCTAGAATGCTAACTTTAGCTTGCTAACAGGTCATATGACTCTGAAATGTTTGGCTGCAAAATTGTCTAAAAAAAAAAAAAAAAAAAAAAGTTAGCACGTTAATGTCAGCATGCTAACAGTTAACATGTGTCAAGTACCGAGTTATACGAGTCTCAGACGTTCGGCTGCAGAATTGGTTAAAAAGTTAGCATGCTAGAATGCTAACTTTAGCTTGCTAACAGGTCATATGACTCTGAAATGTTTGGCTGCAAAATTGTCTATAAAAAAATAAAAAATAAAAATAAAAAAAAAGTTAGCACGTTAATGTCAGCATGCTAACAGTTAACATGTGTCAAGTACCGAGTTATACGAGTCTCAGACGTTCGGCTGCAGAATTGGCTAAAAAGTTAGCATGCTAGAATGCTAACTTTAGCTTGCTAACAGGTCATATGACTCTGAAATGTTTGGCTGCAAAATTGTCTAAAAAAAAAAAAAAAGTTAGCACGTTAATGTCAGCATGCTAACAGTTAACATGTGTCAAGTACCGAGTTATAAGAGACTGAGGCGTTCGGCTGCAAATTGGCTAAAAAAGTTAGCATGCTCGCAGTTAGCATGTGTCAAGTACCAAGTTATGTGACTCTGAGATGTTCGGCTATAAAATTGGCCAAAAAAGCTACCATGGTAATGTTAGTATGCTAGAACGCTAACGTTAAAATGCTAACAGTAGGCACGTGACAAGTACCAGGTCATATGACTCTAAAATGATTGGCTTAAAAAAAAGTTAGCACGTTAATGTTAGCATGCTAACAGTCAGCATGTGTCAAGTACCGAGTTATACGAGTCTCAGACGTTCGGCTGCAGAATTGGCTAAAAAAAGTTAGCATGCTAGAATGCTAACTTTAGCATATCCAAGTAACAGGTCATGTGACTCTGAAATGCTCGGCTGGAAAATTGGCTAAAAAAAGTTAGCACGTTAATGTTAGCATGCTAACAGTTAACATGTGTCTAGTACCGAGTTATAAGAGACTGAGTATTAATATTATTAATAATAATAATAATATTAATAATAATATTAATAATAATAATAATAGTAATATTAATATTATTAGTATTATTAATATTATTAATAAAAATATTAATATTAATATTAATTAAATTAAATGTAAATTAAATAATGTCTGGAAATGACCGGTTATCGTATCGCTTTAAATTCCCATCATCGTTCCTCCCTACCAAAAAACGATAATGCCTCCTTCGACTCTTAAATTTCGCGTCGACTTAAGCGGGCAGAAGAACTGGGTCAACTTAAGCGGGCCGTTTACCAGGGTTACTCTTCTCCAGTTGGTACCAGCGGAAGAAGGCTCGTTTCTTCTGCTCGCTCAGGTCGGATCCTTGCTGGAGCAACCAGTGGGAGATGCGACTCTGACTAATTCCTGCAGGGGGAGTGAGCGAGTGAGTGGTTGGCTCGCGGAGGAGGACGCCGGACGCCGGAGACAACCTACCCGTCACCTGGGCCACCACGGCTTGGGAGATGCGCCTGTTGGCCAGGAAGGACTTGACCTCGTCCTTGATCACGGCGCTGTCCCTCCTGCAAGCACACGCAACGTTAGCATGCTAGCAGTTAGCATGTGTCAAGTACTAAGTCATACGAGTCTGAGGCGTTCGGCTATAAAACTAGCTAAAAAAAAGTTACCATGCTAATGTTAATATGCTAGAATACTAACGCTAGCATGCTAAGAGTTAGCGTGTGTCAAGTACTAAGTCATACGAGTCTGAGGCGTTCGGCTGCAAAATTGTCTTAAAAAAAGTTAGCATGCTAGACTGAAAACGTTAGCATGCTAACAGTTAACATGTGTCAAGTACTAAGTTATCTGACTCTGAGGTGTTCGGCTATAAAACTAGCTAAAAAAGGTACCGTGCTAATGTTAATATGCTAGAATGTTAACGTTAGCATGCTAAGAGTTAGCGTGTGTCAAGTATCAGGTCATATACCTCTGGAATGTTTGGCTGCAAAATTGACCCAAAAAAAAAGTTAGCACGTTAATGCTAGCATGCTAGCAGTGTACACATGTCAATTACCGGGTCATATGACATATGACAAATGTTTGGCTGCAAAATTGGTAAAAAAGTTAGCATGTTAATGTTAGCAGTTAACACGTACAAAGTACAAAGTTATGCGAGTCTGAGACGTTTGGCTGCAAAATTGGCAAGAAAAAGTTAACATGCTAGAATGCTAATGTTAGCTTGCTAACAGTTAGCATGTCCAAGTAACAGTTCATATGACTCTGAAATGTTCGGCTGCAAAATTGGCCAAAAAAAGTTAGCACGTGTTAGTATGTGTCAAGTACCAAGTGACTGAGGCGTTCGGCTGCAAAATTGGCCGAAGAAGTTAACATGCTAGAATGATAGCTTTAGCATGCTAACAGTTAGCATGTGGAAAGAACAAAGTTATCTGACTGAGGTGTTCGGCTATAAAATTGGCTAAAAAAAGACACCATGCTAATGTTAATGTGCCAGAACACTAACGTTATCATGCTAACAGTTAGCATGTGTCAAGTGCCAAATTATATGAGTGTAAAATTGGCTAAAAAAGTTAGCATGTGTTAGTATGTGTCAAGTACCAAGTTATAAGAGACTGAGGTGTTCGGCTATAAAATTGGCTAAAAAAAGACACCATGCTAATGTTAATGTGCCAGAACACTAACGTTATCATGCTAACAGTTAGCATGTGTCAAGTGCCAAATTATATGAGTGTAAAATTGGCTAAAAAAGTTAGCATGCTAATGTTAGTAATGCTGCCTGAGCCAATCAGTGGCCACGACACTGAACAGCACAGTCCGATTGTCCTGGTATTTTTACTTCAGTTAGCCATTTTTATTCCTGAAAATGCTAAATTTAGGGCAAATTTACGTAGCTTTGTTAGCGATAACACAAAGCTAAGCTATGGATGTTGTGTTTTGATAGTTTTGATGTACCTATATTGTATTGAATTTAGTATCTTTAATGCCCCCGCATTCCTCAATTTTTATTTCTGCATTCCTCGCCGGAAAAATTTTGGACACCCCTGAAGTACGCCGTAGCGTTCACGTCTTACCTCATCAGGTCCTCCACCTTTTCGTCAACGTCTGCGTCTTCCTCGCCCGTCTCGAAGCTGTACCCCGGCGACAGCTTCCCGTTGGTCTGAGCGACCGTTGCCAGGGCAACGGTCGAGGCTGCGGGGAGCGGGAGGAGCAAGGCGCCGGCGGGGAAGGCGTTGCCGCTCGGCGACAGTCCGTCATCGGGGAAGTCTGTCTGAGTGGCGCAGGACGTCACGGAGGAGGAGGAGGCGGCGGCGGTCGCCACGGCGGAACAGGAAGGCGGAGCGTATGGCGGCGGTTTGCATTTTGAGGCCTTTCCGTTGGGGGGGTCCAGGTGGTCCAGGGTGTCCAGGGCGTGGACGACCTCGGCCTGCTTGATCCCCGTCCTCCTGAGCCGCTGGAGGAGGTCGATCTGCTCGATGGTGAATCGAGGCTCTTCGCACTGCCGGAACATTCTAGAAGAACATGGAAGGATTTTTTTTCGTTTCAATGTGAGTTCCCGGCGAGCAAACAAAAGCTGTAAAACTCCACTGCGTAGGATGGGAAGCGACATGAAGGTGTCGGTTTCTTTGATGTATTGTAATCCACAGGAAGATTTTGTCTTGACCCGAGATCTACAAAGCGGAGAGGAAGCAGGACATGACCCCCCCTCTAGGCACCTTTTTTTTTTTTTTTTAAACTATTTTGTGACCAAAGGCAGCGGCTGTTTACGACCCCCCTCCCTTTAGAAACAGCTGTTGCCATGTAATCCAAATAAAAGAGGAGGCGTACAATCTTTCGTCAGAGCGCGGTGGAAGACTGCACAAAGAGTACAGCCCAGACATTTCTCCTCAATGAACTAAATTGAATTCTGTCTCTGTTTAATTCCTTGCTTCTTGTCTTGTTTAATAAATGCCATCAGTGTTTGAACCTGACAATTTCAAGAATCCATTTTTAAAGAGTTTTTTTTTAGGCCATCTCTGCGCTTACTCGCTGCTTGCATGCTTCATAGGTCAGCAGCCAAAAAGGAGATTTTTTTCTACAAAAGTTAGCATGCTAGAATGAAAAAGTTAGCATGCTAGAATGCTAACATTAGCTTGCTAACAGTTAGCATGTCCAAGTAACAGATCGAAAGACTCTGAAATGTTCGGCTGCAAAATTGGCTTAAAAAGTCAGCACGTTAATGTTAGCATGTTAGCAGTTAACACGTACAAAGTACAAAGTTATGCGAGTCTGAGACGTTTGGCTGCAAAATTGGCAAGAAAAAGTTAACATGCTCGAATGCTAACATTAGCTTGCTAACAGTTAGCATGTCCAAGTAACAGATCGAAAGACTCTGAAATGTTCGGCTGCAAAATTGGCTTAAAAAGTCAGCACGTTAATGTTAGCATGTTAGCAGTTAACACGTACAAAGTACAAAGTTATGCGAGTCTGAGACGTTTGGCTGCAAAATTGGCAAGAAAAAGTTAACATGCTCGAATGCTAACATTAGCTTGCTAACAGTTAGCATGTCCAAGTAACAGATCGAAAGACTCTGAAATGTTCGGCTGCAAAATTGGCTTAAAAAGTCAGCACGTTAATGTTAGCACGCGAGCAGTTAGCATGTGTCAAGTACAGAGTTATCCGACTGAGGTGTTCGGCTATAAAACTAGCTAAAATAGTTGCCATGCTAATTGTAATATGCTAGAAAGCTAATGCTAGCATGCTAACAGTTAACATGTGTCAAGTACCAGGTCATATGACTCCGAAATGTTTGGCTGCAAAATTGGATGAAAAAAGTTAGCACGTTAATGTTAGCATGCTAACAGTTAACATGTGTCAAGTACCAGGTCATATGACTCATTATGAACAGATCATTGGTATGAGCTCTATATGGGGCATAACGTATCATTATAATTCCCTTTTTCTGGAGCTTAAATAGTGGCTCAATAGTGTCCCTGTAGGTGTGCGCCCAAACTTCAGCGCAATACTGTAAATGCGGCCATAAAAGAGCTAAGTAAATCGTTCGAAGTGAATTTTGATTTAGTAATTTCGGCATTTTCCACAAAATGGAGACACCCTTAGTCAATTTTAGACTGTACTGCTTTCACATGTGGTTTCCAAGTCAGTAGACCAGGAGTCACCAACCTTTTTGAAACTAAGAGCTACTTCTTGGGTACTGATTAATGCGAAGGGCTACCAGTTTGATACACACTTAAACAAATTGCCAGAAATAGCCGATTTTCTCAATTTACCTTTAACTCTATGTTATTATTAATAATTAATGATATTTACACTTAATTGAACGGTTTAAAAGAGGAGAAAACACGAAAAAAATGACAATTAAATTTTGAAACATAGTTTATCTTCAATTTCGACTCTTTAAAATTCAAAATTCAACCGAAAAAAAGAAGAGAAAAACGAGCTAATTCGAATCTTTTGGAAAAAATTAAAAAAATAATTTATGGAACATCATTAGTAATTTTTCCCGATTAAGATTAATTTTAGAATTTTGACGACATGTTTTAAATAGGTTAAAATCCAATCTGCACTTTGTTAGAATATATAACAAATTGGACCAAGCTATATTTCTAACAAAGACAAATCATTATTTCTTCTAGATTTTCCAGAACAAAAATTTTAAAAGGAATTCAAAAGACTTTGAAATAAGATTTAAAATTGATTCTACAGATTTTCTAGATTTGCCAGGATATTTTTTTTGAATTTTAATCATAATAAGTTTGAAGAAATATTTCACAAATATTCTTCGTCGAAAAAACAGAACCTAAAATGAAGAATTAAATTAAAATGTATTTATTATTCTTTACAATAAAAATAAAAAAAATTACTTGAACATTGATTTAAATTGTCAGGAAAGAAGAGGAAGGAATTTAAAAGGTAAAAAGGTATATGTCTTTAAAAATCCTAAAATCATTTTTAAGGTTGTATTTTTTCTCTAAAATTGTCTTTCTGAAAGTTATAAGAAGCAAAGTAAAAAAATTAATTAATTTATTTAAACAAGTGAAGACCAAGTCTTTAAAATATTTTCTTGGATTTTCAAATTCTATTTGAGTTTTGTCTCTCTTAGAATTAAAAATGTCGACCAAAGCGAGACCAGCTTGCTAGTAGATAAATAACATTTAAAAAAATAGAGGCAGCTCACTGGTAAGTGCTGCTATTTGAGCTATTTTTAGAACAGGCCAGCGGGCTACTCATCTGGTCCTTACGGGCTACCTGGTGCCCGCGGGCACCGCGTTGGTGACCCCTGCAGTAGAGCATCTATCTTAACCCCCAAGACCTTGTGTTCATTTACTCTTATTTATAGACGTCCCGCTAACTTCGAAGAGGATATAGTTTGTTGTTGAGATATTTAGTGATAATTTATTTATTAAAAACCACAAATTATTTTTTGACAATTGTTTACTGTGTTTACTAATTGAATTCAATATTTTCCAGAACAGAGGATGTCGGCGTCGTCCGCGAAAAACACTAATTTTAAGACGTCAGATACTTTGACTAGATCATTGATATATAATGTAAAAGTTTTGGTCCCAAGACTGACCCCTGAGGGACCCCAGGAGTGATAACTTGGTCTGTTATGTTATTTCCCATCTGTAAAAATTGTGTTCTGTTCTAGAGATAACTTTTTATCCATTTTAAAGAGGTCTCTCTAACTCCACATGTAGAATACTGTGGTTTAATGTGTCAAAGGCTTTTTTTTGGTCAATAAAAATGCCAATAGCATAGAGTTTGTTGTCTCGTGCAGTGTTTTTCAACCTTTTTGGAGCCAAGGCACATTTTTTGCGTTGAAAAAATCCGGAGGCACACCACCGGCAGAAATGATTAAAGAAACGAAACTCAGTTGACAGTAAAAAGTCGTTGTCGCAATATAAACCACTATAAACCATAACCATCACTATAGCTCTTGTCTCAAAGTAGGTGTACTGTCACGACCTTAATTGGAGTTTTTTTGCTGTTTTCCTGTGTGTGGTGCTTTAGTTCTTGTCTTGCGCTCCTATTTTGGTGGCTTTTTCTCTTTTTGTCGTATTTTCCCGCAGCAGTTTCTTGTCTTCCTTTGAGCGATGTTTCCCGCATTTACTTTGTTTTTATCCTCCTTCGTGGGGACATTGTTGATTGTCATGTCATGTTCGGATGTACATTGTGGACGCCATCTTTGCTCCACAGTAAGTCTTTGCTGTCGTCCAGCATTCTGCTTTTGTTTACTCTGTAGCCAGTTCAGTTTTAGTTTCGTTCTGCATAGCCTTTTGATTATTTTTTGTTTAAGCATTAGATACCTTTTTACCTGCACGCTGCCTCCCGCTGTTTCCGACATCTACAAAGCAATTAGCTACCTGCTGCCACCTACTGATATGGAAGGGTATTACACGGTTACTCTGCCGAGCTCTAGACAGCACCGACACTCAACAACAACACATCGTTTGCAGACTATAATTACTGGTTTGCAAAAAATACTTTTTACCCCAAATAGGTGAAATTAGATAATCTCCCACGGCACACCAGACTATCTCACGGCACACTAGTGGTTGAAAAACACGGGTCTAGTGCATCTTTGATCAATTCTACGGTGTCAGTTAAAACCATAATAGTTAGAGATGTCCGATAATATCGGCCTGCCGATATTATCGGCCGATATATGCGTTAAAATGTAATATCAGAAATTATCGGTATCGTTTTTTTTATTATCGGTATTGGGTTTTTTTTGGGGTTTTTTTTTTTAATTAAATCAACATAAAAAACAAGATACACTTACAATTAGTGCACCAACCCAAAAAACCTCCCTCCCCCATTTACACTCATTCACACAAAAGGGTTGTTTCCTTCTATTATTAATATTCTGGTTCCTACATTATATATCAATATATATCAATACAGTCTGCAAGGGATACAGTCCGTAAGCACACATGATTGTGCGTGCTGCTGCTCCACTAATAGTACTAACCTTTAACAGTTAATTTTACTCATTTTCATTCATTACTAGTTTCTATGTAACTGTTTTTATATTGTTGTACTTTCTTTTTTATTCAAGAAAATGTTTTTAATTTATTTATCTTATTTTACAAAATTTTTTTAAAAGTACCTTATCTTCACCATACCTGGTTGTCCAAATTAGGCATAATAATGTGTTAATTCCACGACTGCATATATCGGTTGATATCGGTATCGGTTGATATCGGTATCGGTAATTAAAGAGTTGGACAATATCGGAATATCGGATATCGGCAAAAAGCCATTATCGGACATCCCTAATAATAGTCCTTTTTCTGTTGTCTGATGAAATAAGTCACTTTATTTCTGTAGTATTTGTATTTGTCATGTTTGCTAAATTCTGGCCTTTAAAAAGTCTTAATATAATTTATTATTTTTCCTGCATGCATTACTCAACGCTTTTGTCATCCAAGGCTTTTTATCTTTGTGTTTTTTTTTACTTCTGCATAAAGTAGTCCATGTCGTATGATTCAATTATTGTGTTAAGGAATATCTCATATGCGGAGTTGGTATCCGATTCACTGAATACACTATTCCATTCTTTGTTTATCATGTCACGTTCAAAGTAAGGCTGCAGCTAACGATTATTTTTCTATCGATTAATCTATAGATTATTTTTTCGATTAATCGGTTAATCTATAGATTATTTTTTTCGATTCATCTATAGATTATTTTTCCTTTTACCGATTATTTTTTATTTTATTTTATTTAAAATGAAGATGAAAAAATAAAAGTAGGCCAGTTTTTTCAAAAGGCATGGCTTTTATTTACAAAAAAAAAAAAGTATGGCCATTCAGTCAACATTGACAACAACATGACAAAATATTCTGTAACCATGTAAACATTTAAAACTTTTAACATTTAACAAAATTAAAAGTAGCTTATTTGCTTTTTAATGTGCAAATATAAAAGTAAACATCCAGTGCAAATCTTAAGCATTTCAAAAGTAAAAGTATTGCTTATTTTGCTTTAAAATGTGCAAAAATAAAGATAAACATCCAATACAAAAAAGTGCAAAACGAAATATTTCTGTAACAGTGTAAACATTTCAACAAAAGTGAAAGTATTGCTTATTTGATAAAATGTGCAAAAATAAAGATAAACATCAATACAAAAAAGTGCCGATCTAAATATTCTGGAGCACTGTAAACATTAAGTATTGCTTTTAAAATGTGCAAAATAAACATCCAGTCCAACACAGTACACAATAACCAATTCTACTCATTCCAGTGAGTGACTAACAGTTGTAATGAAGAAAGGTTAGCATGTCTACATGCTCTGCTTCTTTTCTTGTTTACAATATTCCCAGCAGCTGAAAATAGGCGCTCAGAAGGGGTCGATGTGGCTGGAACTGAGAGCTAATTAGCCTTCACCTCAAGCCAGGACTGCGAGTGAGCTGAGCTGCAGTTTAAGTTTCTAGTAGGTCAACGGGCTCATAGTGATGTTACTAGTAGTTGACTGGGAGGTGTTTATTATCATTTGGGGAGAGTCCGCTGCCTGATGCTCACCTGCTAAACACCTATCTGCTCCACGCTGAAGCGCTGACTACATGCGCTCTGAATACGCACTGCTGATTGGCTGATAATGCTGCGTGTGTACCAATCAGATGGTTGTATGGGTGGGACGATGCTGCGTGTGTACCAATCAGATGGTTGTATGGGTGGGACAATGCTGCGTGCTGAGACAGAGGCAGCCGCAGAAGGAGCAAAGCAACTTGTTAAGACTTTAGCAGCTAAAGTTAGCTTTAGCTTAGAAACTCGTTCGGTACACCCCCGTACCGAACCGAAAGCCCCGTACCGAAACGGTTCAATACAAAACACATACCGTTACACCCCTAGCAGATACAAATGACACATTCATGTTTTTGTGTAATGATGACAACGTATGCTAACGCGGACGATTGACTAGTTGATGGTTGATGGTTTTCTTTTCAAATGTTCGTTCATAGCCGTTGTGCTGCTATGATAGGACATTTCCGCTCGACACAGTGTGCATACAACAACATTATTAGGCTGTGTATTGAAATACTCCCACACTTTTGACGACTTTTGGCGTGCGTTTTTCCCCTCGCTCGCACAGTCTGCTTTGCGCTCCGCCATGACGGTAGTGTGACGTAATTATGCGACGCGTCGACGCACAAAAACGGCGTCGACGTATTTACATAACCGATGACGTCGACTACGTCGACGCGTCGTTTCAGCCTTAGTTCAAAGGCCATGATTCTCCTTTCCTTTATCCATCCTATTTAGGTCCCCAAATCAATCTCAAGAAAGTCAGTGACTTCACTATAAAAGTGAGTGACATTGTTATCACCAGGAAAGATGAGGTCACCTACCTAGGTTCCATTCTAGAGGCTAATCTTTCCTGTGATAAAATGGCAACCAAGGTAATCAGAAAGGTCAACCAACGAACGAGATTTCTCTACAGAATCTCCTCTCTGGTCAACAAAAGCACCTTGAAGATTCTAGCGGGAACTCTCGTTCAACCCTTTTTGGATTACGCTTGCACCTCCTGGTACCCTAGCACCTCCAAAACCCTCAAATCTAAACTCCAAACATCCCAGAACAAGCTAGTCAGGTTACTTCTAGACCTCCACCCCAGATCACACCTCACTCCAACCCACTTTTCCAAAGTGGGCTGGCTCAGGGTGGAGGACAGAGTAAAACAACTTGCACTGAGCCTAGTCTATAAAATCCGATACACCTCCTTGATACCGAAGTACATGTCAAACTACTTCCTTAACGTAAATGACCGCCATAACCACAACACCAGGGGGAGCTCCACAGACCACATTAAACCCAAATTCCGATCTAACAAAGGTCTTAACTCATTCTCTTTCTATGCCACATCAATATGGAATGCACTCCCAACAGGTGTAAAAGAAAGTGCATATCTATCCTCCTTCAAAACCGCACTAAAACAACACCTCCAGGCATTGTAAATAACCAAATGTAAATAATCAAATGTATGTCAAATGTACATACTTGTTCTTATGCTATCTGAACTCACTATGTTCACTACTTGCTGTACATATCCTACCAAGTCAGACCTACACTGTTTCAATGACCATTTCTCTGATGATACAATTGTTGATGACTGAAGTGCTGATATCAACCAAACCCTCCTCATCCCCACCCCCGGATTGTAAATAAAGTAAATAATTCAATGTATATACTCTGATGATTAACTTGTGTGATGACTGTATTATGATGATAGTATACATTTGTACCATGAATTGATTTACGTGGACCCCGACTTAAACAAGTTGAAAAACTTATTCGGGTGTTACCATTTAGTGGTTAATTGTACGGAATATGTACTGAACTGTGCAATCTACTAATAAAAGTTTCAATCAATCAATCAATTCTAATGGTTTTTGAAGTGTGCAATAATCCAAACTACAGACTGCGAATACCGGAAGGTGATCGGATATATCAGTTACCATAAGACCGCTAGTTATTTTAGTGTCTAGTATGTTGGTAAAAATATTGTCAATTAGAGTAGCGCTCTGCTTCGTGATTCTACTAGGCGTGGCGTGTGATAAGAGGTCGCAAGCCATAGGCATACATAGAGTTAACAAAGTCCTCATTCTGGTTGTTGTCATTGGGGTTTAACAGATCTATGTTAAAGTCACCACATAGAAATACATTTCCTTGTTTCATTTCTGCGATTATTTCCCCCCAGGCAATTTCCAAATATATCAATGTTTGAATTTGGAGCCCTGTAAACACAGCATACGGATGTTTTTTTTCCTTTCAGCCCTGAGAATTGAATGGTTACACACTCCATCACAGGGGTCACCAACCTTTTTGAAACCAAGAGCTACTTCTTGGGTACTGATTAATGCGAAGGGCTACCAGTTTGATACACACTTAAATAAATTGCCAGAAATAGCCAATTTGCTCAATTTACCTTTAACTCTATGTTATTATTAATAATTAATGATATTTACACTTAATTGAATGGTTTAAATGAAAAGAAAACACGAAAAAAAATGACAATTAATTTTAAAACATAGTTTATCTTCAATTTCGACTCTTTAAAATTCAAAATTCTACCGGAAAAAAGAAGATAAAACCTAGCTAATTCGAATCTTTTTGAAAAAATTTAAAAAATAATTTATGGAACATCATTAGTAATTTTTCCTGATTAAGATTAATTTTAGAATTTTGATGACATGTTTTAAATAGGTTAAAATCCAATCTGCACTTTGTTAGAATATATAACAAATTGGACCAAGCTATATTTCTAACAAAGACAAATCATTATTTCTTCTAGATTTTCCAGAAGAACATTTTTTAAAGAAATTCAAAAGACTTTGAAATAAGATTTAAATTTGATTCTACAGATTTTCTAGATTTGCCAGAATCATTTTTTTTAATTTTAATCATAATAAGTTAGAAGAAATATTTCACAAATATTCTTCGTCGAAAAAACAGAAGCTTAAATGAATAATAAAATTAAAATGTATTTATTATTCTTTACAATAAAAACAATAAATATACCTGAACATTGATTTAAATTGTCAGGAAAGAAGAGGAAGGAATTTAAAAGGTAAAAAGGTATATGTGTTTAAAAATCTTAAAATCATTTTTAAGGTTGTATTTTTTCTCTAAAATTGTTTTTCTGAAAGTTATAAGAAGCAAAGTAAAAAAATTAATGAATTTATTTAAACAAGTGAAGACCAAGTCTTGAAAATATTTTCTTGGATTTTCAAATTCTATTTGAGTTTTGTCTCTCTTAGAAGTAAAAATGTTGGGCAAAGCGAGACCAGCTTGCTAGTAAATAAATAAAATTTAAAAAATAGAGGCAGCTCACTGGTAAGTGCTGCTATTTGAGCTATTTTTAGAACAGGCCAGCGGGCTACTCATCTGGTCGTTACGGGCTACCTGGTGCCCGCGGGCACCGCGTTGGTGACCCCTGCTCCATCACATCATCAACCACGCTAGACATATTTTCCAGAATCTTGAAATTAATGTTTACATCAATAAACAATGCAACTCCACCCCCAGATTTGTTGATTCTATTTTTGCATGCAAAGTTGTAACCTTCAAGGTGGAAGTCCATACCTTTCTGCTCATTAATCCAGGTTTCCGACCTTTCATCAAATGATGAAAGGTAGTCCTGTATTAGATCAAAGTTAGCATATAGACTCCTGGCGTCAGAATTAATTATTGAAAGATTTCCTTTGCGATAAATGTTGTCGTTGAATTTAGCCTCTGTATAATATCCACAGTCGTTTACCTCGTTATAATAGAAATGATAATCCGGGTCAATTTCTTCATTTGGGTCTTTATCCTTGATGCAGATCAGATGATATACTTATTTTTGCACAAACAGCAATAGGGATTATGTTCGAAAACCGGTTCTCCCGATTGTTCGATAAGAAAAGAACCGATTCCATGGATTCGAATCCCGTTATCGAAGCCACTATAGCAAAGAAAAATATTTGGTTCTTTATTCGAATCCCGTGTCACAGGAAATGTCCCGTGGCACGTCACAGGAAATGACGTAGCTCTGTCATTCGGCGGCAGATACAGAAGCAGCAACAACAATGGACCGGAAAAAAACGCTCTAAGGCATGGCTTTACATTACTAAGAAATACGACGAGGAAACGGCTATCTGCAACATGTTCAGGCCGTACATAACCTGAAGGTTAGAGAAACGTGTCGTAGATAAGCAGCGACAGAGATGACGAAGCATGCCCCTCTTCCTCTGCTTCAACCTGCAGTCCCAGTGATAGTGCCGGTGAGTAACTAACGTTAAATGTTGCCGGTTAATTTCCATATCTGCTCACTTGTAGCCTTTAGGCTAAAATAACGTTACCTCTTATGTCAACCAGGACTACAGTAATGTTAGGTAGACTAACGTTACCTGAGCATAGTCAGTGGCTAACGGTAACGTTAACGTTAGCCTTTTTTGTATGTGTCTGATAACGTTAACGGTACCTCGTAGCCTACACCACTCCAGAGTTTGCAGGTCTGTCTAATAAACTAGTGCTTGCAAGATGTGAATGAAGATAATGTTAACGTTATCCTATTTCAGATGATGACAGCCAGAGTGACCAGGGCAGTATTTGCTCTGTAGCACAGAGCGTTAACCCATTTACCATGGCGAGGTATAACGCAGAGCGCAGCAAGATGAGTGAGGAGGAGAGTAACAACATTACTCGCAAGCTAACGAGAATGATGGTGAAAAATCTCCTCCCCTTCAACTTGGTGAACACAAGACGAATACAAGTAGGTTAATAATTGTATTTTGCTGACATGTACTGGAGCAAAAAGTAAGCAGTGTTTCCCATAAACTGCCAAGATACCTGTGGCGGTGGGTGTCTATGGGCGTGGTCACCATGACATCGAGTAATTTGCATAATTTAGATTTTCTCTAAAAAGCCTCAAAAAATGTATACTTACTAATTAATAATAACAGTTTTGTTTTAAACGTCCATCCATCCATCCATTTTACAATATAATTACAACACTTTATGTACATATTTATATACAGATTTGAACAATAAGTTATTCACTGAAATATATTTATTAATTGTGGTTCTTACAAAAAATATATCTTATAAAATATAAAAGCTAAAATGTCTCTTACGGCTCTGCCCCTTTAATTAGTGCATACTAAATAATTTAACTTTAGCCTACTACTACAACCATATTATTTACCAGCAACATAAAGTGAAACAGAGGCAGAGGTGTCCTGTCACAGTCAGTAACAAATAAACAGAAAACAGTAGTGGTCAAATACAAATAAGGCAACAAGAGAAGTATCCTACACTTCTCTTTTGTAAAGTAAATCTGAACAGCCTATATGGGCATCTACATCAACTATATGATTTGCCTGAGAAGCTGGACAGGACAAAAAAATAAATAAATAAATTTAAAAAATAAAATAAAATTTAAAAAAAAAAAAAAAAAAAAAAAAAAAATCTATTTGTGGCGGACGTAATTCTTTCGTGGCGGGCCGCCACAAATAAATGAATGTGTGGGAAACAACACCATTACTCTGAGATTTGTTTCAAATGTAAAGTGCTGTTCAATACAAATAAATGCAGGATTTTCCCTGCACATATTTTTCTTAGGTTGCCCACTTGATTTTGATTTGATTATTATTAAGGATCCCCATTAGCTGGTTGCCACAACAACCCACTAGTCTTCCTGGGGTCCACATTTCAATACAATTACAAGTAAAAGCATATAATTATAACTACACAATACAGAAAAAAATACAAAAAATAAAAGCGTCAATAAGAAAACAAGCAAACAATTTACAGTCACAGAATAATAATTACCATATAAATATAACTACCCAATATAAAACCAAACAAATCATCAAACTAATTTAAAAGTCTTGGATAAAATATTACTTTCTTTTTAAAAACCTGTTTACTTTCAATGCCGGTGAGAATTTGAGGCAGGTTATTCCAGGGCGATACAGATCTACAAATAAAAGATTTCCGCAAAGCATTCTTCCTGGGACGAGGGAGTACAAAATGCCCCTCACTGGACGCCCTGGTATTATGATTATGTATAGTGCTACTGTGAACTATTTGGGCCATGAGAAAAGCAGGAGTGTTACTACCGGTTACTAATTTGAACAATATCAGAGTATTAACTCACAACCTGTTCTGCCAGGAAAGAGAAGCATGCATTTGGTTCACGTTGGTTCTTGTTGAACAACCCAGAACCAGCCTTGCTGCCCTGTTCTGGACAATCTGGAGCTTACTGATCTCACCACTTGCAGCAGACGCCCAGACTGTAGAACAATAGTCAAGATGACAAGACTAAACTCTTAACAATCTGACAAAGAAGAGGTGGATCAACAAACGCAGCACATTTCCTGGAAATACCAACAGCCTTCCCATCTTTGTAACTATATCACTGATATGATTTGACCAGGATAGAGGGCAGTCCAGCATCACTCCAAGGAGCTTGGCACTTCTGACCTGTTGAACTACCTAGCCTCAGATCCAACTTTGGGTCACAAGATAACCCTCGCCTAGTCCCCAATACAATACTTTTGGTTTTTGAGATGTTAAGGACAAGTCTGTTACATACTGTCCAGTCATGCACAGTTTTTAGTTTGTCACTCAATACTACATTAAGTACACTGCATGATGGTGCAGCATGATGTAAGGTTGCATCATCAGCATAAAGAACCAATTTGGCACGCATGGTAGCCCAAGGTAAATCATTGGTGAATATAGAAAAAAGTAAAGGTCATAGGTAGGGCTGCAACAACTAATCGATTAAATCGATTAAAATCGATTATAAAAATAGTTGGCGATTAATTTAGTCATCGATTCGTTGGATCTATGCTATGCAGTGTTTCCCATAAACTGCCAAGATACCTGTGGCGGTGGGGGCGTGGCTATGGGCGTGGTCACCATGACATCATCGAGTAATTTGCATAATTTACTACAATGATTTGATTTTCTCTAAAAAGGCTCAAAAAATGTATACTTACTAATTAATAATAACAGTTTTGTTTTAAACGTCCATCCATCCATCCATCCATTTTACAATATAATTACAACACTTTATGTACATATTTATATACAGATTTGAACAATAAGTTATTCACTGAAATATATTTATTAATTGTGGTTCTTACAAAAAATATATCTTATAAAATATAAAAGCTAACATTTCTCAAAGCTCTGCCCCTTTAATTAGTGCATACTAAATAATTTAACTTTAGCCTACTACTACAACCATATTATTTACCAGCAACATAAAGTGAAACAGAGGCAGAGGTGTCCTGCCACAGTCAGTAACAAATAAACAGAAAACAGTAGTGGTGGTAGATAGACACAGAGCTTCATCAAACATCTGATCCACTGAACAAAGAGCTCCAAAAATCTTGAACTTTAGACTGCCATCAGTTTTACTCCCTACACTTAACCATGTGTTTCCTACTGCCTGCAGACTTTGCACCCTTTGTTATATACACATGTTGTGTTTCTAATATAAATACATTTAATAAAAGTCAAATACAAATAAGGCAACAAGAGAAGTATCCTACACTTCTCTTTTGTAAAGTAAATCTGAACAGCCTATATGGGCATCTACATCAACTATATGATTTGCCTGAGAAGCTGGAGAGGACAATAAAAAAAATAAAAAATAAAAACATTTTTTGTGGCGGACGCAATTCTTTCGTGGCGGGCCGCCACAAATAAATGAATGTGTGGGAAACCCTGCTATGCGCATGCGCCGAGGCCTTTTTTTTTTTTTTTTTTTTTTTTTTAATAAACCTTTATTTATAAACTGCAACATGTACAAACAGCCCTGCGATGAGGTGGCAACTTGTCCAGGGTGTACCCCGCCTTCCGCCCGATTGTAGCTGAGATAGGCTCCAGCGCCCCCCGCGACCCCGAAGGGAATAAGCGGTAGAAAATGGATGGATGGATGGAACATGTACAAACAGCTGAGAAACAATAATCAAAATAAGTATGGTGCCAGTATGCTGGGTTTTTTTCAATAAACTACTGGAAAGGATAGAAATGTAGTTTGTCTCTTTTATCCGATTATTAATCGATTAATCGAAGTAATAATCGACAGATTACCAAATGAATCGTTAGTTGCAGCCCTAGTCCTAGGCAACTTCCCTGTGGAACACCACAATCCAAAGTTCTGCTATTAGACAAGCTGCCATTAAGATACACCTGTTGTGATCTTGAGGACAAATAACTCCGTATCCACATTAAAGCCGAAGTATTAAAACCATAACATGGAAGTTTCTCAATTAAAAGAGAGTGGTCAATCACGTCCAATGCAGCACTAAAATCTAACAGCACAGCGCCAACCAACATAGAATTATCTATAGCATTAAGCCAATCTTCGGTCATTTGTATAAGAGCAGTGGTTGTAGAGTGGCCCGTTCTATATGTATGTTGAGAATCAGTTGCTAGCCCATTTGATTGAAAGTAAGCTTTAATTTGTGCATACACACATTTCTCCAGTATTTTAAATAAACCAGGTAGGATGCTTATTGGTCTAGAATTGCCCTCATTGAAAGCCAATTTGGTATCATTAAAGGCCTACTGAAAGCCACTACTACCGACCACGCAGTCTGATAGTTTATATATCAATGATGAAATCTTAACATTGCAACACATGCCAATACGGCCGGGTTAACTTATAAAGTGCAATTTTAAATTTCCCGGGAAACTTCCGGCTGAAAACGTCTATGTATGATGACGTTTGCGCGTGACGTCAAGGGTTGAAGCGGAAGTATTGGGACACATTGTATCCCAATACAAAAAGCTCTGTTTTCATCGCAAAATTCCACAGTATTCTGGACATCTGTGTTGGTGAATCTTTTGCAATTTGTTCAACAATGGAGACTGCAAAGAAGAAAGCTGTAGGTGGGATCGGTGTATTAGCGGCTGGCTACAGCAACACAACCAGGAGGACTTTGACTTGGATAGCAGACGCGCTACCGTGAGTACGCTGCTTTCTTCCAAACATTTGATTGCTTGCCCGTCCGTGCGTGGCGCTATGTGCATGTCACGTACGTAACTTTGGGGAAATAAATGTCTCCGGGCCGCCGACCGCATCGATGATCGGGTGAAGTCCTTTGTCGCGCCGTCGATCGCTGGAACGCAGGTGAGCACGGGTGGTGATGAGCAGATGAGAGCTGGCGTAGGTGGAAAGCTAATGTTTTTAGCATAGCTCTGTCGAGGTCCCGCAGCTAAGTTAGCTTCAATGGCGTCGTTAGCAACAGCATTGCTAGGCTTCGCCAGGCGGTACAGCATTAACCGTGTGGTTACAGGTCCAGAGTTTGGTAGTATTGTTGATCTTCTGTCTATCCTTCCAGTCAGGGGCTTATTTCGTCTGTTTCTATATGCATTTAAGCACGATGCTATCACTTTAGCTCCGTAGCTAAAGTGCTTCGCCGATGTATTGTCGTGGAGATAAAAGTCACTGTGAATGTCCATTTCGCGTTCTCGACTCTCATTTTCAAGAGGATATAGTATCCGAGGTGGTTTAAAATCCGTGATCGACAATAGAAAAAGGAGAAAGTGTGGAATCCAATGAGCCCTTGTACCTAAGTTACGGTCAGAGCGAAAAAAGATACGTCCTGTACTGCACTCTAATCCTTCACTCTCACGTTCCTCATCCACGAATCTTTCATCCTGGCTCAAATTAATGGGGTAATCGTCGCTTTCTCGGTCCGAATCGCTCTGGCTGCTGGTGTAAACAATGTGCAAATGTGAGGAGCCCTCCAACGTGTGACGTCACGCTACTTCCGGTACAGGCAAGGCTTTTTTTATCAGCGACCAAAACTTTATCGTCGATGTTCTCTACTAAATCCTTCCAGCAAAAATATGGCAATATCGCGAAATGATCAAGTATGACACATAGAATGGATCTGCTATCCCCGTTTAAATAAGAACATTTCATTTCAGTAGGCCTTTAAAGGGGCACTAACGGTCAATATTTATTTATTTTGTTAATTTTTTTTTTGGGTAACAGTCAATATTTATTCATTTTATTTTTTCCCTTAAAAAATAAAAGTGAGCTTTTGTTAAACCAAGTTTTGTGTGTTTTTTTTCCATACACAACAACCTATCTGGATTCGATAAGAGAATCGGTTCGATAATGGCATCGAAATCGATAATTTCTTAACAAACATCATCCCTACTTGTCGGTGCCAAATCCGTTCTAGCCAAAACCGACAGCTTGTCCGTTACTCTGGGTAATTCCTCCTCCTCCCAAGTTAAGAGTCTGGGTGTCATCCTCGACAGCGTATTCTCTTTTCAAGCGTGCAACAACATTAGCCAGTCTGCTTACTTTCATCTACACAATATTAATGGCCTCCGCCCACCCCTGACCTTACTGCTGCTGTACTGGTCCATAGCCTCGTCACCTCTCACCTGGACTTCTGCAACTCTCTCCTGTCTGGTCCCCCTCACAAGTCATTTTACAAACTCCATCTTCTCCAGAACTCTGCTGCCCGGATAATCACCAGCACATCGCCCTTGTTCTGCAGCGACTCCACCGGCTACTCGTCAAACACCGTATCCAATTTTAAATAATTCTCCTCACTTTCGTTTCCCCGTCATGTCTTTCTGACCTTCTCCTTGTAGCCACACCCTCTCGTTTCCTAGGATCCTCGTCACCCGTCCATCTCACGGTCCCCATACCTAAACTGTCCACCATCTTTGGAACGCATTACCCCACGACCTTTGCACTCAATTTCCCTCCTCAAACTTAGACTGCTTATTCACTGTAAATTTCAGCCATCTTTGTTGTTGTTTTTCTCCAATTGATGTTATTATTTTGTTTGTGTGCAGTGTCCTAGAGTGCTCAGAAAGGCATCTCATAAGTAAAATGTATTATTATTATTATTATTATTATTATTTTTTTTTTTTTTATTTTGTCTTATCCATTTTTTTTCCTGAAAATTCCTAAAAAATATGGCTTGACAACTTTTTCTCACCATATTGCAACTTCCCCCCACAAAAAAAAACATTACTTTTTTTTACAATATATTTGGCTTTTATTACAAATAATTAAAACGGCTTACTTTTTTCTTAAAATATATATATTTTTATTAGGGCTGCAACAACTAATCGATTAAATCGATTAAAATCGATTATAAAAATAGTTGCCGATTAATTTAGTCATCGATTCGTTGGATCTATGCTATGCGCATGCGCAGAGGCTTTTTTATGAACCTTTATTTATAAACTGCAACATGTACAAACAGCTGAGAAACAATAATCAAAGTAAGTATGGTGCCAGTATGCTGTTTTTTTCAATAAAATACTGGAAAGGATAGAAATGTAGTTTGTCTATTTTATCTGATTATTCATCGATTAATCGAAGTAACAATCGACAGATTAATCGATTATCAAATTAATCGTTAGTTGCAGCCCTAATATATTTTATTTATTTTTTTCTTAAACTGTTGCTACAAAACTACTGTAAAATAATGTAAAACTCATAATATTGCGTTTTTCTAAAAAAATTAAAAACATTTTTTTTAAAAATATGTTTAATTTTAATCCCGGAAAATTGCATAATTTTTTCTTGTAAATTTGTAGCTTTTTTTCCTCAAAGTATTGCGACAATTCTTTTTTCCAACTTTTTTCTCACAATATTACAAACTTTTTAATTTTCAATATTTTACCAATTATACCAATTTGTCTGAAATGTCCAGGCTGCTAAGAGCTAAAGCGCCACCTGTTGCTTTGATTTGCACCTAAAACGTGATGCCTCTTAAGCAAGACTACTAATTAGCGATCAGGCCTGGCCCTAACCAATCTGGCGCCCTGGGCAAGATTTTAGGTGGCGCCCCCCCACATCGGCAGTGAAGTGTATATACTCACAAGAAACCGAATAGCTTTGTCTTTGACCTTTTTTTTTACTTAAAGAAAGCAAATGAACATATTATATGAGAATGTTATGTTATGATTATCTTTAACCGAATCACAGCAGTGCTCAAATTAAAAAACCGTATTCCCTCTGATGTGATATTGCTTAATTAACATTAATGATGTGCACTTTAACAACTAGGCTTACAACTATACCTAATATATAAAGGGGTGGAAAAGTGACTATTACCTGCAGGGCAAACATTAGCTAACCAGAAGGCAATAACAATGTAAACAAAAAACACCTCCTTAAAAGATCTAATACAAATGTCCCTGAGGAATGTAAGGTGGGAGTACTGTAATTACCTAACGTTACATTATTATTTTCCATAACAATTTAGCCCCCTCCACAATATTAACCCGACGTTAAAACAGAACTACCTATTTATTGATTAGCAATTGCCGAATCATGTAACATTAGCTTAATGCTAAAAAGCATTAATGTTGTAACAAATAATATTTCTATTAAATAGGCTTTACTTCGCATTTTAATTAACGTGGGATTATTTTTTGTATTTAGAAATAATAGTACCAACTTTTTTTTTTCTTTTTTTTCTCCAACATTTGTGGCACTGGCGTGGCGCCCCCTGATGGACGGCGCCCTTAGCATTTGCCTATACGGCCTATGCCACGGGCCGGCTCTGTTAGCGATGTTCCGATACCGATCACCCATGAGTGAGATCGGCCGATACCAATACCGATACTGATCCCATGTACGAGCTGTAAATGTTTCTATTTATTTATGGTGAGTGCTATTGGCGGTTAAAAAATATCAGCACAATTATTAAACTAGTTCCTTGTTCTCTTTTATTACATGCAATTGTTTGGGCGAAAGAAAGTCAATAGTACACAATAACTAAACTAAAGCAAAAACTACTCATTCAAATCCTTTGGTTTTTGCCCTCAAAGTCCTCCTGTGTCCAAGGAATCATTCACTGAATTTGCAAACATTAACAAAAACAACAAAAAAATGACTTAAATAAAAATGCCTGCTGCAGCTTGGTGTGTAAACGCGTTTAGCAATTATTTCTAGAGATGTCCGATATTATCGGCCGATATATGCGTTAAAATGTAATATCGGAAATTATCGGTATCGTTTTTTTTATTATCGGTATCGGGTTTTTTTATTTTATTTTTATTTTTTATTTTTTTAATTAAATCAACATAAAAAACACAAGATACACTTACAATTAGTGCACCAACCCAAAAAACCTCCCTCCCCCATTTACACTCATTCACACAAAAGGGTTGTTTCTTTCTGTTATTAATATTCTGGTTCCTACATTATATATCAATATATATCAATACAGTCTGCAAGGGATACAGTCCGTAAGCACACATGATTGTGCGTGCTGCTGGTCCACTAATAGTACTAACCTTTAACAGTTAATTTTACTCATTTTCATTCATTACTAGTTTCTATGTAAGTGTTTTTATATTGTTGTACTTTCTTTTTTATTCAAGAAAATGTTTTTAATTTATTTATCTTATTTTACTAATTTTTTAAAAAAGTACCTTATCTTCACCATACCTGGTTGTCCAAATTAGGCATAATAATGTGTTAATTCCACGACTGCATATATCGGTTGATATCGGTATCGGTTGATATCGGTATCGGTAATTAAAGAGTTGGACAATATCGGAATATCGGATATCGGCAAAAAGCCATTATCGGACATCCCTAATTATTTCAGTATCAAATGTGTTTAAGTCGGTCAAAAAATGGTAATGGTTTAAAAAAGGATTTCATATTTTTGGAATTTCCTTTTTGTTCCAGACTAAAAAACTATGTTAATAAAGTTATTGTATGTTTTAAATCGATGTATATTAGTTAATTTGTTTGTTTTCTTTAACGTTAATAAGGATATGATGTTATGCAGAGGTGTACTTATAGCAATTTTATAGACAAACTACAATATGCACTTTCAAAGAAATGACACGTGAATGCCGTATGTGTCCAAGCCGAAACCAAATGCAGATCTAAGCACCAAAAGATTTCAAGATAGCAAGAGTACCTCCTCTTTTTAAAAAAGGAAGCAAATTAGAACCTGGCAACTACCGACCTGTTTCTATTCTCAGTTCCATTTCGAAAGTAATGGAGAAAATAGTTTATGAACAGGTCGATAGTTACCTTGCCACTAATAAAGTCATGTACAAATTCCAATCCGGCTTCAGAACTAACCACTCCACTGACACATGCCTTCTCTATCTGAGCGACCACATCAAACATGAGGTGGATACTGCGGCATGGTCATGCTGGACCTTCAGAAGGCCTTTGACACCCTTAACCACGCTATACTGTTGGATAAGCTCAGAGCAATCGGATTTGATAAAACCTCATGGAGCTGGATGCAATCTTACTTGGAGGGGAGGGAACAGGTGGTAGAGTTGTGAACGGCACCGTGTCCCCCCCCCTCTCAGTAAGCTGTGGAGTCCCCCAAGGCAGTATATTAGGGTCTTTACTGTTCCTAATATACATAAACCACATGTCATCAGCATGCGACTGTGAATTGTTTCTGTTTGCGGATGACTCTGCCCTGCTGGTATCCGGCAAGGACAAGTCACAGGTGGAAAAAAATGTTTTTTTTGTTGTTTTTTTGTCATAAAGAAATTAGGGCTGCAACAACTAATTGATTAAATCGATTAAAATCGATTACCAAAATAGTTGGCGATTAATTTAGTCATCGATTCGTTGGAACTATGCTCTGCGCATGCGCGGAGGCTTTTTTTTTTTTTTTTTTTTGGTTATTTTTTATTTTTTTGTTGTTTTATAAACCTTTATTTATAAACTGCAACATTTACAAACAGCTGAGAAACAATAATCAAAATAAGTACAAAAACAGTACAAAACAGTGCCAGGGCGGCGCTGAGGCTACGTCTCATGAGGTGGCGTAAGCTAGCCAATGATGTGTCATGTGCAGCTCACGTGACGACGGCGTCTCCTTTGCTGGAAACATTTGAAAAATGGCGCAGGAAAACACTACCGATAGTTTAGCGGAGAAACATCTTGAGGTTATTGCTTCAATGGAGAAAAGTGTACGACCTAAGTCGTCAAAAGTGTGGGAACACTTCACTTTAAAGAATTCAAAGAAGAGCGTTTCCTGCAAAATGGCCCGGAAGTACAACATTGCTTCAGAAGCACCTGAAGAAGAAACATGTTGCAGCCATGGATGAAGGGAAGAACTCACAGTACGTAACTTTTTAAGTCCATAGTGACAACAAGCATTCATGAGTTCAGCTTTTTTGTGAGTAACGTTAAAGTCATGCCTTTGTTGCAACGCGGGGCTGATAATGTGTCTCCGGCACATTTGACTCCGTTTTGAGAGAGAAAACGCACGGTTACCAATTTGGAAATAAACGTAACGGACAGAAATATCTCAGGTTGGTTTCATAATGGATCAATGCAGCCAGGCCCGATAAAGCTATATAAATATATTTAGATTTGAGTGACGCTTTAGTATAACTAAACGTTATGAAGGTGCTGGAATATTTCATGCCATTATTCAGAGGCAGCCTAAAATGAATCCTTTATTATTCACAACAGAAACGTGTACAATATCTGATTCAGTTCTGATGAGTTACATTTCTGTGTTATTGTTGGTGTATGCTGCACCCCCAATGTCCACAACATGGTGCCAGTATGCTGGTTTTTTTCCAATAAAATACTGGAAAGGATAGAAATGTAGTTTGTCTCTTTTATCCGATTATTAATCGATTAATCGAAGTAATAATCGACAGATTAATCGATTATCAAATTAATCGTTAGTTGCAGCCCTAAAAGAAATACAATCATGTGTGCTTACAGACTGTATCCCTGCAGACTGTATTGATTTATATTGATATATAATGTATATATTGTGTTTTTTATGTTGATTTAATTTTTTTTTTTTTTTTTAATTTTCTAATTTTTTATTTTTTTATTTCTTGTGCGGTTGCGGCCCGGTACCAATCGGTCCACGGACCGGTACCGGGCCACGGACCGGTACCGGGCCACGGCCCGGTGGTTGGGGAAAACTGCTGTACAGTATGTGTGTTTGGGTCCTAAAACTAATACAAAACCTCACAATAAAGTCTGATTGAAAGCTAAAAACGTTATGACAGACCGCCTTAGAAACGGGATGGAATTTTACATTTTCTACTGAATGAGACACCCAGAAAGTACATGACAATAATGTGGGATTTACAATATTAACTATGAACGATAAAACACTGAATATTGACAACATATGAACGTCGCTCCTCTTTTACTTCTCACACCCCTTCTCGTTATTTACAATCAAGCGAAACACAACAAAAATGGCAACAAACACGGCGAAATATGAACAACCTACAATTTGATATAATATCACTTTTATTGCAGAACTTTGTTGTAAAAATCTCCTTTCACGTCTGTCCCTGACACCCACATTTCAGGCTCTGCAAAACACTCTGTGGAAACACTCCCCGCCCACACTGCTTGGTCTGAGCTGCTGTGATTTACATGACCATTGTAAACTAATTAGATGACCATTGTATCTAATTAGATTACCATAGTAACCAATTAGATGACCATAGTAACTAATTAGATGACCATAGTAACTAGTTAGATTACCATAATAACTAATTAGATTACCATAGTAACTAATTACAGGGTTTCCCACACATTCATTTATTTGTGGCGGCCCGCCACGAAAGAATTACATCCGCCACAAATAAAATTAAAAACATTTTTTAAAAATTAAAATAAAATTAAAAAAAATTAAAAAAAATTTTTTTTTTTTTTTTGTCCTCTCCAGCTTCTCAGGCAAATTATATAGTTGATGTAGATGCCCATATAGGCTGTTCAGATTTACTTTACAAAAGAGAAGTGTAGGATACTTCTCTTGTTGCCTTATTTGTATTTGACTTTATTAAATGTATTTATATTAGAAACACAACATGTGTATATAACAAAGGGTGCAAAGTCTGCAGGCAGTAGGAAACACATGGTTAAGTGTAGGGAGTAAAACTGATGGCAGTCTAAAGTTCAAGATTTTTGGAGCTCTTTGTTCAGTGGATCGGATGTTTGATGAAGCTCTGTGTCTATCTACCACCACTACTGTTTTCTGTTTATTTGTTACTGACTGTGGCAGGACACCTCTGCCTCTGTTTCACTTTATGTTGCTGGTAAATAATATGGTTGTAGTAGTAGGCTAAAGTTAAATTATTTAGTATGCGCTAATAAAGGGGCAGAGCTTTAAGAGACATTTTAGCTTTTATATTTTATAAGATATATTTTTGTAAGAACCACAATTAATAAATATATTTCAGTGAATAACTTATTTAAGGCTGAAACGACGTCATCAGTTACGTAAATACGTCGACGCCGTTTTTGTGCGTCGACGCGTCGCATATTTACGTCACACTACCGTCATGGCGAAGCGCAAAGCAGACGATCAAAGCAGACGATGCAAGCGGTGCGAGCGAGGGAGAAAAAGCATGCCAAAAGTGGTCAAAAGTGTGGGAGTATTTCAATACACGGCCTAATAATGTTGTTGTATGCACACTGTGTCGAGCGGAAATGGCCTATCATAGCAGCACAACGGCTATGAACCAACATTTGAAAAGAAAACCATCAACCATCAACTAGTCAATCGTCCGCGTGAGCATACGTTGTCATCATTACACAAAAACACGAATGTGTCATTTGTATCTGCTAGGGGTGTAACGGTACGTGTTTTGTATTGAACCGTTTGGGTACGGGGCTTTCGGTTCGGTACGGGGGTGTACCGAACGAGTTTCTAAGCTAAAGCTAACTTTAGCTGCTAAAGTCTTAACAAGCTACTTTGCTCCTTCTGCCTCTGTCTCAGTACGCAGCATTGTCCCACCCACACAACCATCTGATTGGTACACACAAAGCATTATCAGCCAATCAGCAGTGCGTATTCAGAGCGCATGTAGTTAGCGCTTCAGCGTCTAGCAGATAGGTGTTTAGCAGGTAAGCATCAGGCAGCGGACTCTCCCCAAATGATAATAAACACCTCCCAGTCAACTACTAGTAACATCACTATGAGCCCGTTGACCTTCTAGAAACTTAAACTGCAGCTCAGCTCACTCGCAATCCTGGCTTGAGGTGAAGGCTAATTAGCTCTCAGTTCCAGCCACATCGACCCCTTCTGAGCGCCTATTTTCAGCTGCTGGGAATATTGTAAACAAGAAAAGAAGCAAAGCATGTAGACATGCTAACCTTTCTTCATTACAACTGTTAGTCACTCACTGGAATGAGTAGAATTGGTTATTGTGTACTGTGTTGGACTGGATGTTTATTTTGCACATTTTAAAAGCAATACTTAATGTTTACGGTGTTCCAGAATATTTAGATTGGCACTTTTTTGTATTGGATGTTTATCTTTATTTTCGCACATTTTAGCAAATAAGCAATACTTTCACTTTTGTTGAAATGTTCACACTGTTGTTACAGAATATTTCGTTTTGCACTTTTTTGTATTGGATGTTTATCTTTATTTTTGCACATTTTAAAGCAAAATAAGCAATACTTTTACTTTTGAAATGCTTATACTATTGCAGAATATTAAGATTTGCACTGGATGTTTACTTTTATATTTGCACATTAAAAAGCAAATAAGCTACTTTTAATTTTCTTAAATGTTAAAAGTTTTAAATGTTTACATTGTTACAGAATATTTTGTCATGTTGTTGTCAATGTTGACTGAGTGGCCATACTTTTTTTTTTTGTAAATAAAAGCCATGCCTTTTAAAAAAAACTGGCCTACTTTTATTTTTTCATCTTCATTTTAAATAAAATAAAATACAAAATAATCGGTAAAAGGAAAAATAATCTATGGATTAATCGGAAAAAATAATCTATAGATTAACCGATTAATCGAAAAAATAATCTATAGATTAATCGATAGAAAAATAATCGTTAGCTGCAGCCTTATAAACATCTAAAATAATTATTTGGGAATGTCCAGATTGAAAAGCTTAACGGGCCGCATGTGGCCCCCGGGCCTTAGTTTGCCCAGGTCTGTCCTAGCAGGAACTCTCATTCAACCCTTTTGACTACGCATGCACCTCCAAAACCCTCAAATCTAGACTCCAAACATCCCAGAACAAGCTAGTCAGGTTACTTCTGGACCTCCACCCCAGATCACACCTCACCCCTACCCACTTCTCCAAAGTGGGCTGGCTCAGGGTGGAGGACAGTGTAAAACAACTTGCACTGAGCCTAGTCTATAAAATCCGCTACACCTCCCTGATACCGAAGTACATGTCAAACTACTTACAGAACGTAAATGACCGCCATAACCACAACACCAGGGGGAGCTCCACTAACCACGTTAAACCCAGATTCCGATCTAACAAAGGTCTTAACTCATTCTCTTTCTATGCCACATCAATGTGGAATGCACTCCCAACAGGTGTAAAAGAAAGTGCATCTCTATCCTCCTTCAAAACCGCACTAAAAAAACACCTCCAGGTCAACTACAACCCTAAACTAACACCCTCCCCCCCGGATTGTAAATAACCAAATGTAAATAATCAAATGTAAATACTTTTCTTATGCTATCTGAGCTCACTATGTTCACCGCTTCGCTGTACATATCCTACCAAGTCAGACCTACACTGTTCCAATGTCCATTTCTCAGGTGATATAATTGTTGATGACTGAAGTGCTGATATCAACCCAACCTACATTTTAAACACATTTCTCAGGTACACACCTCAGAGTTGTCATATTGTAGTACTTAATGCATGTTACATTTAGCATGTTAACAAAAGCATGTTAGCTTTTTAGCTCATTTACCAGGTATGAACCCGAGTGTATACCTGCTAAATCAGCTAAAAAAAAAAAAGGGTATATATTTCGCTAATGCTAAGTGTAAGCATGCTAGCATTTTAAAACACATTTTCAGGTACACACATCAGAGTTGTATATTATAGAACTTAATGCATGTTACATTTAGCATTTCAGCATGCTAACATAAGCATGTTAGCTTTTTAGCTAATTTAACAAGTATGAACCTGAGTCTACGCCCGCTAAATTAGCTAAAAAAAAGGGGTTATATTTCCCTGATGCTAACTGTTAGCATGTTCAATTTTTTAGCTCATTTTGCTCATATGTTTTGTTACTTGGCGCTAACTGTTAGCATTTCAGTTGAGCTTTGGCTCCTCTGCATTCCACCCAAAATTTGTACCAAAAATTGCATCTCTCATTCTATATATTTGACTGGTTTCGAAGGTGAAAACTGCTAAAATGGACTCCTTTGATTCTGTGGCCCTCATTAAAAAAAGTTTGGGCTTGTCTGGTGAAATAAATGAGTGCATCGTCACGGTCACCCCCCCCCCCCCCCCCCCCCCCCCCGCACTGGATTTATCACATAATTGCCAGTTGCTGGCATAGTAGCTGTTAGCATTGTTAGCATTTAGCATCAGCCAAGGTGAAAATTGGCCAAAAGCCATCAAGTTGGGGTCAGACGAGGTTAGCGACAGGTCACAAAAGTCACATTTATGCATTGGTTGCGTTCAAAGACAAAGTTCCATGCATTAGCCACTGACCCACCGGTGCTAACGCGCTAATAATTCTGCGTACAAAACCTTTGCAAGCGGTTTTCATTTTTTTGCATTGAAAAAAAAATGCATTCGTTTTGTGTGATATTGCATGAGAGCAGGACTGAGCTGACAGGTCTGTCTTTTCTTGCGCCGCACTTACACAAAGGACGAGCGAGACAGAGAGAGGGAGTGCGTGTTGGGAAAAAAGCCAAGAAAAATTTACATTTCAGAGCGTCGAGCGCCATACTTTTTTTCTGTCTCTGCGGCAGAGGGTGAGTCATGCTGTACAGAAAAGGTGGGCCATAATAACCTTTTATTTACTGCGGCATTGGCTTGTTGCAAGGGACTATGGGTAATGTTTCAAGTTCTTTAAGAAGTTCTATGTTCGGTCAGAAGGCATGAAACCCAACAACACAAATCATTTGCATAATTGGCCGTGTGTATGTCATTTTTACAGACTCAAACAACATGAAAAGCTAACAGTTAGCATGCTGGCCACATAGCGTCAATGAAAAATCTGAGCAAATTGAGCTAAAAAAGCTAACATGCTAGTAATAACATGCTTACAGTTAACTTTACTGAAATACCAAAATAAATACACCTTTTTTAGCTAATTTAGGTTATAAAAGATAGCAAAATTACGTTAGCATGCGAAAATGCTGACTGTATATCACTCTGAGGTGTGGACCTGAAAAATGTGTTTAAAATGCTAGCATGCCAACGTTAGCATGCATCAAGTAACAAAATATGACTAAAGTGTACACCTACAAATTTAGCCCCCAAAAAAGTTGACATACTACCACTTGCATGCTAACAGGTAACTTTCGTCAAGTAACAAAAATTGGACACTAATAAAGCTAAAATGCTAGCAATAACATGCTTACATTTAACTTTAGTGAAATACCAAAATAAATACAAATTGTTTAGCTAATTTAGGTTATAAAAGATAGCAAAATTATGTTAGCATGCGAAAATGCTAACTGTAACATGTGTGAGTACCAAAATATATCACTCTGAGGTGTGGACCTGAAAAATTTGTTTAAAATGCTAGCATGCCAACGTTAACATGCATCAAGTAACAAAATATGACTAAAGTGTACACCTACAAATTTAGCCCCCCAAAAAGTTTACATACTACCACTCGCATGCTAACAGGTAACTTTCGTCAAGTAACAAAAATTGGACACTAATAAAGCTAAAATGCTAGCAATAACATGCTTACATTTAACTTTAGCGAAATACCAAAATAAATACAAATTGTTTAGCTAATTTAGGTTATAAAAGATAGCAAAATTATGTTAGCATGCGAAAATGCTGACTGTAACATGTGTGAGTACCAAAATGTATCACTCTGAGGTGTGGATCTGAAAAATGTGTTTAAAATGCTAGCATGCCAACGTTAGCATGCATCAAGTAACAAAATATGACTAAAGTGTACACCTACAAATTTAGCCCCCCAAAAAGTTTACATACTACCACTCGCATGCTAACAGGTAACTTTCGTCAAGTAACAAAAATTGGACTCTAATAAAGCTAAAATGCTAGCAATAACATGCTTACATTTAACTTTAGTGAAATACCAAAATAAATACAAATTGTTTAGCTAATTTAGGTTATAAAAGATAGCAAAATTACGTTAGCATGCGAAAATGCTAACTGTAACATATGTGAGTACCAAGATATATCACTCTGCGGTGTGGACCTGAAAAATTTGTTTAAAATGCTAGCATGCCAACGTTAGCATGCATCAAGTAACAAAATATGACTAAAGTGTACACCTACAAATTTAGCCCCCCAAAAAGTTGACATACTACTACTCGCATGCTAACAGGTAACTTTCGTCAAGTAACAAAAATTGGACACTAATAAAGCTAAAATGCTAGCAATAACATGCTTACATTTAACTTTAGTGAAATACCAAAATAAATACAAATTGTTTAGCTAATTTAGGTTATAAAAGATAGCAAAATTATGTTAGCATGCGAAAATGCTAACCGTAACATGTGTGAGTACCAAAATATATCACTCTGAGGTGTGGACCTGAAACATTTGTTTAAAATGCTAGCATGCCAACGTTAGCATGCATCAAGTAACAAAATATGACTAAAGTGTACACCTACAAATTTAGCCCCCAAAAAAGTTGACATACTACCACTTGCATGCTAACGGGTAACTTTCGTCAAGTAACAAAAATTGGACACTAATAAAGCTAAAATGCTAGCAATAACATGCTTACATTTAACTTTAGTGAAATACCAAAATAAATACAAATTGTTTAGCTAAATTAGGTTATAAAAGATAGCAAAATTACGTTAGCATGCGAAAATGCTAACTGTAACATGTGTGAGTGCCAAAATATATCACTCTGAGGTGTGGACCTGAAAAATGTGTTTAAAATGCTAGCATGCCAACGTTAACATGCATCAAGTAACAAAATATGACTAAAGTGTACACCTACAAATTTAGCCCCCAAAAAAGTTGACATACTACCACTTGCATGCTAACAGGTAACTTTCGTCAAGTAACAAAAATCAGACACTAAAAAGCTAACATGCTAACATTACAGTTAGCAAAAGTGAAATACCAAAATATATAGACTTTTTTTAGCTAAAAAAAGATAGCATGATTATGTAAGCATGCTACAAAGCTAAAGTACCTAAATATATTACTCTGAGGTATGTACTTAAAAAAATTGTTTAAAATGCTAGTGTGCTAAAGTTAGCATGCATCAAGTACCAAAGTAAGTCTAAGGTGTCCACCTATAAATTTAGCCCCCCCCCCCAAAAAAAAAGTTTGCATACTAACGTTTGCATGTTAACAGGTAACTTTCCTCAAGTAACAAAAATTGGACACTAAAAAAAGCTAACATGCTAACAATAAAATGATCACAGTTAGCCTTAGTAAAATACCAAAATATATGCACTTTTTTTGCTAAAAAAAGATAGCATGATTATGTAACCATGATACAAAGCTCAAGTATCAAAATATATCACTCTGAGGTATGTACCTGAAAAAAAATGTTTTAATGCTATCATGCTAATGTTAGCATGCATCAAGTACCAAAGTATGTCTAAGGTGTACACCTATAAATTTAGCCCCCCCCAAAAAAGTTTGCATACTAACATTTGCATGCTAACAGGGAACTTTCGTCAAGTAACAAAAATTAGAGACTAAAAAGGCTAACATGCTAACAATAGCATGATTACAGTTAGCAATAGTGAAATACCAAAATATATACTTTTTTCGCTAAAAAAAGATAGCATGATTATGTAAGCATGCTACAAAGATCAAGTACCAAAATACATCACTCTGAGGTATGTACCTGAAAAAATTGTTTAAAATGCTAGCATGCTAACATTAGCATGCATCAAGTCCTAAAATATGACTGAGGTGTATACCTACAAAATTAGCTAAAAAACAAGAAAAACAACAAGCATGCTAACAGATATAATTCACCAAGTAACACAAATTGGACGCTGAAGTGTACACCTGCAAAATTAGCTAAAAAGGCTAACAGTAGCATTCTTACAGTTAAGAATACCTAAATATATACACTTTTTTTTTTAGCTAATTTAACAGGTATCCCTACTAAATTAGCTAAAATTAAAAAAAGCTACCATGCTCATGTTAGCATGCGTCAAGTTACACAATTTATCTCTCTAAGGTGTGTACCTGAAAAATGTTGCTTAAAATGCTAGCATGCTAACATTGCAGTACCAACATATGATATACAGTATGTATATTTACAAAATGTGCTTTAAAAAAAATAACATAACATTAGCATGTTAACAGGTATCATTTGTCAAGTAACTAAATATTTGACATTGATGTGTACACTCATAGACATCTTATAAGGGTACGCAGCATGGAGCGCTACAGCCTACTGGCGCTGAGGAGACGCGGGGCCGCCATCTTGGAGTGGTGATCCGCTCCACTCAGTGCAATGCATTTGGCAGGAGCAAAGAACTGTCAGTGCATTTAATTCATCTTACCTCACCGAATACCACTGATTTTCACGCGGTTTTTCGTCATACGTGTAGCTATGATTAAGGACACATGTTTTGGCGTGTTTTATTATTCATAGTTTGCTTAACTGTAATAGAATATTCTTATATGCTACGACGTCCGAGATCAAAACTGGGAATATAATCCCAGAGAAGGGGGAAAAAAACGGTCAGCTATTTTTAAATTGAAGAAACAATATGATTAGGTTATTAATACATGCATATATCCTACATAAACAACATTAGATATACCGTATTTCCTTGAATTGCCGCCGGGAATATAGTATTCGCCTGCCTAGAATTACAGCCGGGTCAAACTCGTTTCGCAAAATAATTAGCGCATGCTTGGCACTTCCGCCGGGTCAAATATGAGTCATTAAATGACTCCCGCCTCCTGGTGGTAGAGGGCGCTAGTGATCCTTCTTGCGACTAGCAGTACTGCAGAAGACCGGTGTTGCAGAAGAAGACAACAAGCAGCATGCGTGAGCCGCGATCGTTTGCTTGCACTTTTACTATGGAGGATTACATATCTAAAATAAAACAGTTTTCTAAACTGGACTTTCAATCGAAGCGGGAGGTAATAATTAAAGGAATATCTCCAGAGACTTTTAAAACTGAAGAAAGATAAGGAAGACTGCCTTTGATCAGAAGAAGCTGCAGATGGACATCATTTATAAGTAAAGGTAAGACCATAATAACATTTTTTTTATTAAATGTGCTTTTCATGATAAGGTAAGCGCCGGAGTGAGAAGAGGTTTTAAAATAATTAGTGCATGCTTGCCCATCCCGCATGCTTTTGGTAAGTGCAGGAGTGAGAAGAGGTTTTAAATTAATTAGGAAATACGGTATATATATCTTAGGGACCTATAGACTGTATCTCTGTTGCTGCAGCAGCAGAGAGTTTATTCTGTCTTGACTCTTTGTATTGATATTTTTAGAGATGTCCGATAATATCGGACTGCCAATATTATCGGCCGATAAATGCTTTAAAAAGTAATATCGGAAATTATCGGTTTCAAAAAGTACAATTTATGACTTTTTAAAACGCCGCTGTGTACAGAGCGCCAATAAACCTTAAAGGCGCTGCCTTTGCGTGCCGGCCCAGTCACATAATATCTACGGCTTTTCACACAAACACAAGTGAATGCAAGGCATACTTGGTCAACAGCCATACAGGTCACACCGAGGGTGGACCGTATAAACAACTTTAACACTGTTACAAATATGCGCCACACTGTGAACCCACACCAAACAAGGATGACAAACACATTTCGGGAGAACATCCGCACCGTAACACAACAGAACAAATACCCAGAACCCCTTGCAGCACTAACTCTTCCGGGACGCTACAATATACACCCCCCTACACCCCCACCCCCGCCCCCCTCAACCTCCTCATGCTCTCTCAGGGAGAGCATGTCCCAAATTCCAAGCTGCTGTTTTGAGGCATGTTTAAAAAAAATAATGCACTTTGTGACTTCAATAATAAATATGGCAGTGCCATGTTGGCATTTTTTTTCCATAACTTGAGTTGATTTATTTTGAAAACCTTGTTACATTGTTTAATGCATCACAACAAAATGAGGCATAATAATGTGTTATTTCCACGACTGTATATATCGGTATCGGTTGATATCGGAATCGGTAATCAAGAGTTGGACAATATCGGAATATCGGCAAAAAAGCCATTATCGGACATCTCTAGATATTTCGTATTACATTCTTCCCTTAAATGATCATGTTTACAAATGATTGTTTTATATGTATTTTTTATGTACAGTATGTCGCTTTGGATAAAAGTGTCTGCCAAATACTTCAACATAAACATATATAAACACCTGAAAGTCTTCATATCAGCTCAAACCACCAATCAGTTTCACTGGATTCAGAATAAACCCAAATTCTGTCTTACAATCTTTATCTTCATCATTTATTCCAACTTTATGTTATTTAAGTATGTAAGGGTGTAACGGTACACACACATTTCGGTTCGGTATGTACCTCGGTTTAGAGGTCACGGTTCGGTTCATTTTCGGTACAGTTAAGAAAACAACAAAATATACATTTTCTGGTTATTTATTTACCAAAATGGGGGTGGGGTGGGGGGGTGTTGGGGGCGTGGTTAGGGGCGTGGTTAAGAGGAGAGTATATTTACAGCCAGAATTCACCAACTCAAGTATTTCATATATATATATATATATATATATATATATATATATATATATATATATATATATATATATATATATATATATATATATATATATATACATAAATACTTGACTTTCAGTGAATTCTAGCTATATATATATATATATATTTATTTATTTTATTATATATATAAATAAAAGAAATACTTGAATTTTAGTGTTCATTTATTTACACATATACACACACACAACATTCATCTACTCATTGTTGTACTTGAAAGTACAATGCTTTGTTAAGGGTTGAATTGTCCGTCCTCTTTCTAATCTCTGTCACTATTTTTCTAACTATGCTGAACACCCTCTCTGATGATGCATTGCTGTGTGGCACGCACAAAAGTGCTTTCATCAAATGCACGAGAGTGTGGAATCCCTCCATCTCTCCCTAGCGTGGCCCAAAACCGGTCAATCCTTGCTTCCTGGGGGAAGATCTTCCCTGGCAAGCAATTGGTACTCCAGTACTTGTACCCGGAGGCTGGTCAGGTCCAATCGCAGCTGCGGCAGACTTTTTTTTTTTTTGGGGCGTGGCCTCCAGCTCCGGCTGAATACCGGGAGTTTGTCGGGAGAAAATCTCTGTCGGGAGAGGCGCTGAATATCGGGATTCTCCCGCTAAAAACGGGAGGGTTGGCAAGTATGTTCTAGAGCAGGGGTGTCAAACGTACGGCCCGCGGGCCGGATCAGGCCCATGAACAGGTTTTATCCGGCCCACGAGTTTAAAAATGAGCCGAAATTTTTGAATGAAAGAAACTGCTGTTCTAAATGTGTCCACTAGATGTCGCAATAGCAATTATTTGTATCTTTGTAGATTATGCTACATATATAAAAAAAAATAAACCACATGATGTTAGTGCACCAGTGGAGGAAAATTACCAAACTACAAAAATAACATCCTGTAATTTGATTTTGATATAATTTTTTTATCTTGATAAATTGAAAATTAACACCAATGACTTGACTGATGAACATGATCACATAATCTATTCAAAAACTATAAATAACGACAAATAAAGATAGAATTCTATTAACCGTAACATGCAAGTGTAAAAAAACCCATTATTTTTTAAACAAAGAAAACAATCTGAAGTTGTCTTTATTTTTAAGTTATCGTGCTGTGATTTCACCAGTCCGGCCCACTTGGGAGTAGATTTTTCTCCATGTGGCCCTCCATCTAAAATGAGTTTGACACCCCTGTTCTAGAGGCTAATCTTTCCTGTGATAAAATGGCAACCAAGGTAATCAGAAAGGTCAACAAGATTTCTCTACAGAATCTCCTCTCCGGCCAACAAAAGCACCTTGAAGATTCTAGCGGGAACTCTCGTTCAACCCCTTTTCGATTACGCTTGCACCTCCAAAACCCTCAAATCTAAACTCCAAACATCCCAGAACAAGCTAGTCAGGTTACTTCTAGACCTCCACCCCAGATCACACCTCACTCCTACCCACTTCTACAAAGTGGGCTGGCTCAAGGTGGAGGACAGAGTTAAACAACTTGCACTGAGCCTAGTCTATAAAATCCGCTACACCTCCCTAAAACCGAAGTACACGTCAAACTACTTCCTTAACGTAAATGACCGCCATAACCACAACACCAGGGGGAGCTCCACTAACCACGTTAAACCCAGATTCCGATCTAACAAAGGTCTCAACTCATTCTCCTTCTATGCCACATCAATATGGAATGTACTCCCAACAGGTGTAAAAGAAAGTGCATCTCTATCCTCCTTCAAAACCGCACTAAAACAACACCTCCAGGCAACTTCAACCCTAAACTAACAACCTCTCCCTTCCACATCCCCGGATTGTAAATAATCGAATGTATGTCTAATGTATATACTTGTTCTTATGCTATCTGAGCTCACTATGTTCTCTGCTCGCTGTACATATCCTACCAAGTCAGACCTACACTGTTTCAATGTCCATTTCTCAGATGATACAATTGTTGATGACTGAAGTGTTGATATCAACCAAACCCTCCTCATCCCACACCCCGGATTGTAAATAATTAGGGATGTCCGATAATGGCTTTTTGCCGATATCCGATATTGTCCAACTCTTTAATTACCGATACCGATATCAACCGATCCCGATATCAACCGATATATACAGTCGTGGAATTAACACATTATTATGCCTAATTTGGACAACCAGGTACGGTGAAGATAAGGTACTTTTTTAAAAAAATGAATCAAATAAAATAAGATAAATAAATTAAAAACATTTTCTTGAATAAAAAAGAAAGTAAAATAATATAAAAACAGTTACATAGAAACTAGTAATTAATGAAAATTTGTAAAATTAACTGTTAAAGGTTAGTATTATTAGTGAACCAGCAGCACGCACAATCATGTGTGCTTACGGACTGTATCCCTTGCAGACTGTATTGATATATATTGATATATAATGTAGGAAGCAGAATATTAATAACAGAAAGAAACAACCCTTTTGTGTGAATGAGTGTAAATGGGGGAGGGAGTTTTTTTGGGTTGGTGCACTAATTGTAAGTGTATCTTGTGTTTTATATGTGGATTTAATTTAAAAAAAAACAAAAAAACAGATACTGATAATAAAAAAAACAGATACCGATAATTTCCAATATTACATTTTAACGCATTTATCGGCCGATAATATCGGCAGACCGATATTATCGGACATCTCTATAAATAATGTAAATAATTCAATGTATATACTCTGATGATTAACTCGTGTGATGACTGTATTATGACGATAGTATATATTTGTACCATGAATTGATTACGTGGACTTAAACAAGTTGAAAAATTTATTCGGGTGTTACCATTTAGTGGTTAATTGTACGGAATATGTACTGAACTGTGCAATCTACTAATAAAAGCTTCAATCAATCAATCAAACTTTTAAGATGTCTATGGCGGTACCAACATATGACATATGTATACCTACAAAATGTGCTTTTTTTTTTTTAAAATAACATAACATTTGCATGCGAACAGGGATTAATTGTCAAGTAACAAAAATATTTGACATTGATGTGTACACCTGCCAAAGTAGCGAAAGAAAAAGCTAATATTAGAATGCTAACAATTGTGCTGTTAGGAAAAAAAACACTACAGGCCTCACGTTTTAGATGGATCCATTTGTGGCGGTCCAGATGTATTTGTGCCGGGCCGCCAGAAATAAATGTGCATAAAAAAACACTAAAAAAACAAACTACCTTGAACTCCAAAGAGTTAATTAATATTCAGAATAGAAATGTCATTTTTTATAAAAAAGAGTGACAGCTGACTCTTGTGTCACTTTCACTGTACTTGCTGGACTTGGCCCAAACCAAACTACGTTGAAAGAACAGCTGATTTAGTTTTCCTTAAGTTCACCTAGAAATAATCAAGTCAAGTTCATCAGTGAGTATCTGAGTGTGTTTCGTGGCTTATTAAGAGCATATGTTCAAACTAAATGCACTTTAAATTAGAAAGGCATGTCAAAAATTCCGCATAATCAGAGATAAGAGATTCACTGATTGACGAAAAAGACACAGGAAAGTTAACATTCTGTTTCAATTACAGCGCCAATGTGAGCAACAATCACGCCGAATTAAAGAGGATATTATTTCCAAGCAAAGTAGTGCGATGGTAACATGTTTGGAGTTTGCAACTTAGCAGAAAAGAGAAACATTGTAGAATGTCAGAGTTCTTCAAGGAGGTTTGGGCCACTAGCGCTGGTAAAGGAAACGTAGCGGGCTAATGAGAGCGTCAACTTACCTTCTTTATTCCAGGCGAGAGGGTGTTCGTTGTAACATGAGGGCTTTTATGTGGGAACCCCCGTATAATGTTACGCTTTTCCTGCAAAAAATAATGTCTCGTCTGGTTTCTATTTGGGCTTCAAGCCGCCGTCAGACAGACTCGCCTTTTGTCCGCCAGACGGGCGCCATGTTGACTCTGCCGCAAGGGCCGACGGGAGTTGTAGTACTTTGTGTACAGTGCAAAAAGAAGTTGAAGTAATGTACATCACGTTCCTTTATGTATGGTGTGGAAAACAATGTAGATTAGTCAAATGATATCATAGTAATGAGGTCATGTTATATTTAAATCAGATCAGATTAAAATATGAGTAACAAAAATGAAAAGCAAATGTAAACAATGAAGTCTTAGTTAAATACTGACGTCTATTTACTTACATTCAAATGCAATAAATAAAACATTAATTTAATGAACTTATTTCATTTATATACATGTTTTAAGTATATGTCTAGAAATAAACTAACCTCAGATTTCAATTTAAAAAGTAAAATTATACATACATAATTATATATATGTGATTATATATACAAAATATTATTAATTAAATGTAATTAAATGTTTTTAAATTGAATATAAAATTATACATATATATATAAATGTGTGTGTGGGGGGGGGTGTATGTATATATTGTCTTTAATTAAATGTAATTTTGAAATTTTTATTTGAACATAAAATTATATATATATATATATATATATATATATATATATATATATATATATATATATATATATATATATATATATATATATATATATATATATATATATATATATAAATGTGTGTGTGTGTGTGTGTGTATGTATATATATATATATATATATATATATATATATATATATATATTAAAAGTAAAATTATACATACAGAATTATATATATGTATGTGATTATATATACAAAATGTTATTAATTAAATGTTATTAAATGTTTTTAATTTGAATATAAATTTATACATATATATAAATGTGTGTGTGTGTGTGGGGGGAGTGTATATATATATATATACATATATATATATATATATATATATATATATATATATATATATATATATATATATATATATATATATATATATATATATATATATATATATATATATATATATAGTCTTTAATTAAATGTAATTTTTTAATTTTTATTTGAATGTAAAATTATACATACGTAATTATACATATATATATATAAATATGTGTGTGTGTGTGTGTGTATAAATATATATGTATATATATATACAGTATATATATATAGTCTTTAATTAAATGTAATGTTTACATTTTTATTTGAATAAATATATATATATATATACGTAATTAATAATATATATATATATTATATATATATATATATATATATATATATATATATATATATATATATATATATATATATATATATATATATATATATATATATATATATATATATATATATATATATATATATATATATATATATATATATATATATATATATATATATATATATATATATATATATATATATATATTAGAGATGGGATTTGTGGCCCAAAAGACTAACTTGGTATTATAGTACTTTTTTTACAACTGTTTTTTCTCATATATTAGGATTTTTTTCAAAAAACAGTCAGAAAGAAGTTATAAGATAAAATGTGAATAATTTCAATGTCAGTCTATTGGTGATAATTATTCTGAAATATTGACTATAATGTTATTCTTGTTGTGTTTTTATTGTAGACGTTTCTTAAGGTGGTGCCATATATATTTTTAGTGGCAAGGTATCTATAAACTATTTGTTCCATTACTTTCGAAATGGAACTGAGAATAGAAACAGGTCGGCAGTTACCAGGTTCTAATTTGCTTCCTTTTTTTAAAAGAGGGGAGTTATTCTTGCTATCTTGAAATATTTTGGTACTTTGTTGAATTGAGGTGGCCTTGTGTTGGTTTCCTTCATAACAAAAGAGAAAAGCATTATTGTCTCCCATGGGGATTGTGAATAATGGGCAATATTACCAAAACTGAAGCTCCCCTTTATGTTCATTTAAATGATGCAAACAAATTATAAGCTGCCATTAATCCAAATTCAAAAGTGTGATGAATCAGATTTTTTTTTTTTTTTTTAAATAATAATTTGACAGAACCAATAATAACAAGTCAAATTCAAAACACTTTAAGCATACAAATCTCCAGTAAGTGTAAAAATGAGCGAGTAGTTCCAATTGGGGATAAAAACGTCATACCTGGGAGTCCTCACTCAGGGTCAACATCCCCCAAGATAGTGAGGTGCATTCAGGGACACTGGGAAGTTACAATGTTTTCTCCTTGCGACGCACCAGTTGAGAGTCAACATTTTTTTTTAGCACAGTGACTCTTCAACTGTAATAAGCATTACTCATTATTTTGATATTTTTTTATTTCAAAACCGATACAAAATATATTGTAACTCTTAGGGCTTCCCTCAATTTTGGTGAACGTTAAATGACCCAGTCAGTCATTAAAGTGGCATAAAAGAGATCATATAAATATATCAAATTAAAATATATAAATAAGTTGTGTATATATATATATATATATATATATATATATATATATATATATATATATATATATATATATATATATATATATATATATATATATATATATATATATTTTTTTTTTTTTATTTTTTTTTTTTTTTTTATTTTTTTATTTTTTATTTTTTATTTTTTATTTTTTTTTACTTTTAAGGTCCCAAGGATCCAAAACGGTCTCTGTCATTTAAGTGTTATAAATTAGGTCATATAAATACATACAGATGTATAAAAAATAAATACAGTATATAATAAGTTGTTTATCATTATTTAATGTTTTACTTTCAAGGTCACAGGGATAAAAAAAGGGTCTCATTTATTAAATTTTTATAGATTAAATCATGTAAATAAATATAAATGTATAAAAATAAATGTGTGAATAAGTTTTATATATATATATATTTTTACTTTCAAGGTCTCTGGGATCCAAAAGGGTCTCAGTTATTCAACTGTTATAAAATAAGTCATATAAATATATATAAAAATATATATATATAAATAAGTGGTGAATATTTTTTTTTTAACATTCAAGATCCCGGGGATCCAAAAGGGTCCCAGTCATTAAACTGTTATAAAATAAGTCATGTAAATATATAAAAATAAATATATATAAAAATATATACATATAAATAAGTGGTGAATATACTTTTTTTAACGTTCAAGATCCCGGGGATCCAAAAAGGGTCCCTGTAAATAAACTGTTATAAAATAAGTCATGTAAATATATAAAAATAAATATATATAAAAATATATACATATAAATAAGTGGTGAATATATGTTTTTTACGTTCAAGATCCCGGGGATCCAAAAGGGTCCCAGTAAATAAACTGTTATAAAATAAGTCATGTAAATATATAAAAATAAATATATATAAAAATATATACATATAAATAAGTGGTGAATATACTTTTTTTAACGTTCAAGATCCCGGGATCCAAAAGGGTCTTAGTAATTAAACTGTTATAAAATAAGTCATGTAAATATTTAAAAATAAATATATATAAAAATATATACATATAAATAAGTGGTGAATATATGTTTTTTACGTTCAAGATCCCGGGGATCCAAAAGGGTCCCAGTAATTAAACTGTTTTAAAATAAGTCATGTAAATATATAAAAATAAATATATATAAAAATATATACATATAAATAAGTGGTGAATATACTTTTTTTAACGTTCAAGATCCCGGAGATCCAAAAGGGTCCCAGTAATTAAACTGTTATAAAATAAGTCATGTAAATATTTAAAAATAAATATATACAAAAATATATACATATAAATAAGTGGTGAATATATGTTTTTTACGTTCAAGATCCCGGGGATCCAAAAGGGTCCCAGTCATTAAACTGTTATAAAATAAGTCATGTAAATATATAAAAATAAATATATAAATAGGTTGTAGATATATATTTTTACTTTCAACGTCCAGGGCTTCCAAATGGGTCACAGTCATTAAGATAAGTCATATAAATAAATATAAATATATCAAAACAAATAAAATAAATATACAAATAATTGATATTTGTCCAAAAGGTTTTCAGTCAGTGTTATTAAATAAGTCATAAAATAAATATAAATATATAAAAAAAATATACAAATAACTTTCAAGGTCTCAGGGACCCAAAAGGGTCTTAGTTATTAAAGTGTTAAAAAATAAGTAGTTTAAATAAATATAAATATATAAAAATATACGTATAAATAAGTTGTATATTTAATTTGTTTTACTTTCAAGGTCCCGGGGACCCAAAAGGGTCTCTGTCATTAAACTGTTAAAACAAATAAGTCATAGAATTAAATATAAATATATAAAAATACATTTTTAAATAAGCTCTATATTAATTTTTATTTTTACTTTCAAGATCCCGGAAATCCAAAAGGGTCTCAGTTATTAAAGTGTTAAAAAATAAGTAATTTAAGTAAATATAAATATATACAAATATATAAATATAAATAAGTGGTATGTTTTTTGTTTTTTTTTTTACTTTCAAGGTCACAGGGATCCAAAAGGGTCTCAGTCATTAAACTGTTATAAAATAAGTCATATAAATAAATATAAATATATAAAAATAACTTTGTAAATATATATTTTCTACTTTCAAGGTCCAGATGATCCAAATGGTTCTCAGCCATTAAAGTGTTATAAAATAAGTCATATGAATAAATATAAATATACAAACAAATATATACAGATAAGTTTGATTTTTTTTCTAACTTTCTAAGTCCCAGGGATCCAAAAGGGTCCCAGCCATCAAACTGTTATAAAATAAGTCATATGAATAAATATAAATATATAAAAATACATTTATCAATAATTTGCATATATTTATTTTTTTAATCTCAAAATCTAGATGATCCAAAAAGGTCTCAGTCATTAAAGTGTTATAAAATAAGTCCGTTAATTTTACTTTCAACGCTTCAATATCTGTAGATCCACTTCAGATCTATCCGTTTACCATAAAGTTGTAATTATTTTTTGTGTTTTATGCCCTTTTTGTCAAAACCCTCTTTATTTGATAGGAAAACCACAAAATATGCAATATTTCCTCAAAGAAAAGTTGAAAAAATAAATATTTAATGTGAAGTAATTGAACTTTTAAAAAGAAAAATAGTTAATAAGATCATTGCTTTTGGTTCATTGTTATTGACATTTAAAAAAAGGGAAAAATGATGTATTCAATATATTATTTTTAATTTCGATGCTTAAATCTAGATCAACTTCAGATTTATTCATTTATTGTATGTTTTTATCATTTCTTGAGCGATGTGTTATTAGTGTCAATATTGAAAAATGTTCTTGTTACTGTACTTTTAAATTTGTTTTTATTTTATTTTATTAATTTATTTTTTTTAATGTGTCACGGGCCGTTAAATAATTATCTAGGGGCCACAAATGGGCTCCAGGCTGCACTTTGGATCAATAAAGTTTGTCTAAGTCTAAGATCCACTTCAGATCTATCCGTTGCCATAAAGTTTTAATAATTTTTTGTGTTTTATGCACTTTTTGTCAAAACCCTCTTCATTTGATAGGAAAACCACAAAATATGCAATATTTTCCCCACAAAAAATGTTGAAAAAAGGAATATTTAATGTGAAGTCATTGGAATTTTTAAAAAGAAAAATAATTCATGTCAACATTGCTTTTGGTTTATTGTTATTGACATTTAAAAAAGGAAAAAATATGTATTCAATATATTATTTCTAATTTCGATACTTAATCTAAATCAACTTCAGATGTATTCATTAATTGTAAGTTTTTATCATTTTTTGAGCGATGTGTTATTAGTGTCAATATTGCAACATTTTCTTGCTACTGAGCTTTTTAATGTTTATTTTATTTATTTATTTATTTTTTTAAATGTGTCACGGGCCGTTAAATAATTAGCTAGGGGCCACAAATGGGCTCCAGGCTGCACTTTGGATCAATAAAGTTTGTCTAAGTCTAAGATCCAATTCAAATCTATCCGTTGCCATAAAGTTTTAATAATTTTTTGGTGTTTTATGCACTTTTTGTCAAAACCCTCTTTATTTGATAGGAAAACCACAAAATATGCAATATTTTCCCCCACAAAAAATGTTGAAAAAAGGAATATTTAATGTGAAGTAATGACCCAAAATTGCTTTTGGGTCATTGTTGACATTTGAAAAAGGGAAAAATGATGTATTCAATATTTTTTTTTTTAAATTTTGATGCTTAAATCTAGATCAACTTCAGATTTATTCATTAATTGCACGTTTTTATCATTTCTTGGGCGATGTGTTATTAGTGTCAATATTGCAACATTTTCGTGTTACTGAACTTTTTAATGTTTATTTTATTCATTTTTATTTTTGTAAATGTGTCACGGGCCGTTAAATAACCCACAAAATATGCAATATTTTCCCCACAAAAAATGTTGAAAAAAGGAATATTTAATGTGAAGTAATTGGACTTTCAAAAAGAAAAATAATTCATACCAACATTGCTTTTGGTTCATTGTTATTTTTCAAGCAATGACAGTTTTTAAAATATCACATTAAAAAAATGTCTCTGGGATCCGAAGGAAAAAAATATATATTCAAAATATCATTTTTAATTCCGATGCTTAAATCTAGATCAACTTCAGATTTATTCATTAATTGTACGTTTTTATCATTTTTTGAGCGATGTGTTATTCGTGTCAATATTGCAACATTTTATTGTTACTGTACTTTTTAATGTTTTTTTGTTTTTTTAAATGTGTCACGGGCCGTTAAAAATGAGCTAGGGGCCACAAATGGGCCATTGTTAAAACTTTGGATCAATAAAGTTTGTCTGAGTCTAAGTCTAAAATCCACTTCAGATCTGTTGCCATAAATGTGTTATTATTTTTTGTGTTTTATTATTATTTATTATTTTATGATATTTATTTTATGATTTATTATTATTATTATTATTACATTTTTGTGTTTTATGCACTTTTTGTCAAACCCCTCTTTATTTGATAGGAAAACCACAAAATATGCAACAAAAGAAAAATAATTCATATCAACATTGCTTTTGGGTTATTTTTATTTTTCAAGCAATGACAGTTTTTAAAATATCACATTAAAAAATGTCTCGGGGATCCGAAGGAAAAAATATATATATTCAAAATATCATTTTTAATTCCAATGCTTAAATCTAGATCAACTTCAGATTTATTCATTAATTGTACATTTTTATCATTTCTTGGGCGATGTGTTATTCGTGTCAATATTGCAACATTTTATTGTTACTGTACTTTTTAATGTTGTTTTTTTTTGTTTGTTTTTAAATGTGTCACGGGCCGTTAAAAATGAGCTAGGGGCCACAAATGGGCCATTGTTAAAACTTTGGATCAATAAAGTTTGTCTGAGTCTAAGTCTAAAATCCACTTCAGATCTGTTGCCATAAATGTGTTATTATTTTTTGTGTTTTATTATTATTTATTATTTTATTATATTTATTTTATTATTTATTATTATTATTATTATTACATTTTTGTGTTTTCTTTTTTGTGTTTTATGCACTTTTTGTCAAACCCCTCTTTATTTGATAGGAAAACCACAACATATGCAACAAAAGAAAAATAATTCATATCAACATTGCTTTTGGGTTATTGTTATTTTTCAAGCAATGACAGTTTTTAAAATATCACATTAAAAAAATGTCTCGGGGATCCGAAGGAAAAAATATATATATTCAAAATATCATTTTTAATTCCAATGCTTAAATCTAGATCAACTTCAGATTTATTCATTAATTGTACGTTTTTATCATTTCTTGAGCGATGTGTTATTCGTGTCAATATTGCAACATTTTATTGTTACTGTACTTTTTAATGTTTTTTTTTTTTGTTTGTTTTTAAATGTGTCACGGGCCGTTAAAAATGAGCTAGGGGCCACAAATGGGCCATTGTTAAAACTTTGGATCAATAAAGTTTGCCTGAGTCTAAGTCTAAAATCCACTTCAGATCTGTTGCCATAAATGTGTTGTTATTTTTTTGTGTTTTATTATTATTTATTATTTTATGATATTTATTTTATGATTTATTGTTATTATTATTACATTTTTGTGTTTTATGCACTTTTTGTCAAACCCCTCTTTATTTGATAGGAAAACCACAAAATATGCAACAAAAGAAAAATCATTCATATTAACATTGCTTTTGGGTTATTTTTATTTTTCAAGCAATGACAGTTTTTAAAATATCACATTAAAAATGTCTCGGGGATCCGAAGGAAAAAATATATATATTCAAAATATCATTTTTAATTCCGATGCTTAAATCTAGATCAACTTCAGATGTATTCATTAATTGTACATTTTTATCATTTCTTGAGCGATGTGTTATTCGTGTTTCAATATTGCAACATTTTCTTGTTACCGTACTTTTTAATGTTTTTTTTTTTGTCCATTTTTAACAAAAAAAAGTGTCACGGGCCGTTAAAAAATGAGCTAGGGGCCACAAATGGGCTCTAGGCTGCACTTTGGACACCCTCGCCACGTACATAATTCCGTACAAACACAACACAAGTGAAAGAATGTTTTATTCTCTCGTGAATACACAACAAGCAGACTCTTCTCCTTGAGGAAGCTGTTGGGAGACATTTCTTCAGTGTGTAGGGGCCAGTGCCCTGTACTTTGCAGTAGTTGGTTGGGGGAGCAGCACCAGCAAAAAGGGACTTAAACCGGATTGCTATAAATACACTTTGATTCAATTAAGAGCAAAATGACAGCATTGTTATTTAAAGAGAGATGTTGATGATGTCCAGATATTTCTGCGTCAGCCTCTGACTGCGCTGCGTGAGCTGGCCCATGACGGACAAGAGGCCCCTCAGGTGGAAGCGGAGGATGCTCTCCGGGTCAGCGTCGGGCTCCGGCAGCGCCTCGTCCTTGGACGCCTTGCAGTCGTCGGGGGGCACCGGCCCGCTCTCCACCACGCTCTTCACCGCTTTCAGCATCAGGTAGTCGCCGTACAGATCCCCGCCGGGCTCCTCGTCCCCCGCCGCCGCCGCCGCCTCCTCCGCCCAGGGCTGCTCGGCGGGCACGTCCCTCAGCAGGGTGGGCAGCAGCACCGTCTGCTCCATGCGCGCGGCGGCGGAGTTGTAGCTGTTCAGGGCCAGCAGCAGGCTGTCGCGTCTCAGGCGGGCCTCCTGCATGGTCCTCTCGGCTGGATGCACGTCCCGCTCCTGCGAGCGGCTGCCTTTATTTGAGGCGCGGCGGTTACGTAACGGCGTGGTGCGACCGCTTCGGGGGCTATTTGGTGTTAAGTTTTATCTCTTGTTTGATTTGCACAACCCTCCTTGGGTCCATCATTAACCACGGCTCACGCGGGGAGACCCGTTTGACCCCCAAGTCAACAACCTGTGCTCAGTTCCAAAGATGTATTCATGCAGGGAGGAAAACTGCTGACTTGACACTTCATCTCCACTGGATATTCAATCATTTGGAGTTGCTTTACTTCCAGAATACCACAAGCATTTTTTTTTTTACAAAATAAAAAAATTTAAAATATCCCACACATAATTGTTGTATTAATTTTGTATTGTAAAAAAGTTTTTTTGCAATTTGTATTTTTTTGCCAATTTTTTTTTGTACAAAATGTTCTGCTTTTTTCCATTTTTGACAGGTTTTTTGTTGTTGCTATTTTTCCTTACATTTGTATTTTTGTAATTTGTATTTTTGTACAAAATGTTCTGCTTTTTTCCATTTTTGACAGGTTATTTTTATGGCTATTTTTCCTTACATTTGTATTTTTGTCATTTGTATTTTTGTACAAAATTTTCCGCTTTTTTCCCCCATTCTTCAGGTCTTTTGCTTTTTTTTCTTACATTTTTATTTTCATAGTTTTTTTGCAATTTGTATTTTTTTGGCAATTTTATTATTTTTTTGTACAAAATGTTCTGCTTTTTTCCATTTTTGACAGTTTTTTTTGTTGCTATTTTTCCTTACATTTGTATTTTTGTACAAATGTTTCCGCTTTTTTCCCCCATTCTTCAGGTCTTTTGCTTTTTTTTCTTACATTTTTATTTTCATAGTTTTTTTGCAATTTGTATTTTTTTGGCAATTTTATTATTTTTTTGTACAAAATGTTCTGCTTTTTTCCATTTTTGACAGTTTTTTTTGTTGCTATTTTTCCTTACATTTGTATTTTTGTACAAATGTTTCCGCTTTTTTTCCCCATTCTTCAGGTCTTTTACTTTTTTTTCTTACATTTTTATTGTCATAGTTTTTTTGCAATTTGTATTTTTTTGCCAATTTTATTTATTTTTTTGTACAAAATGTTCTGCTTTTTTCAATTTTTGACAGTTTTTTTTTTTTTTGCGATTTTTCCTTACATTTGTATTTTTGTACAAATGTTTCCGCTTTTTTTCCCCATTCTTCAGGTCTTTTACTTTTTTTTCTTACATTTTTATTGTCATAGTTTTTTTGCAATTTGTATTTTTTTGCCAATTTTATTATTTTTTTTGTACAAAATGTTCTGCTTTTTTCAATTTTTGACAGTTTTTTTTTTTTTTGCGATTTTTCCTTACATTTGTATTTTTGTACAAATGTTTCCGCTTTTTCCCCATTCTTCAGGTCTCTAACTTTTTTTTCTTACATTTTTATTTTGGTAGACTTATTTTTTTTTTACAAAATAAAAAACATTAAAATGTCTCACACATAATTGTTGTATTAATTTATAATCATTTTGTATTGTACAAAGGTTTTTTTGCAATTTGTATTTTTTTGCAAATTTTATTATTTTTTTGTACAAAATGTTCTGCTTTTTTCCATTTTTGACAGGTTTTTTTTGTTGATATTTTTCCTTTACATTTGTATTTTTGTACAAAATTTTCCGCTTTTTTCCCCATTCTTCAGCCTTTTACTTTTTTTTCTTACATTTTTATTTTGGTAGACTGACAAAACTAGCAGCGGGCCACAAATGGCCCCCCGGGGCCGCACAGAAAAAGCTGACATTTTGACACTAATAACTAACAACAACACACATAGTCATAACACAAAGCTGACACTAAGTTTTGATACATAATGTTTGTAGTTTTTTTTTACAGAATAAAAATATATTAAAATGTCCCACACATATTGAATTTTGAAATTTTTTTATTTTTTTTGTATAATACAAAATTTCCCTTTTTTTAAATTTTTCTGTTTTTTTTGCAATTTGTATTTTTGTACAAAATTTGCCGCTTTTTTATTCTTCAGGTCCTTAACTAATATTACTAATAACTAATATTACAATGTGTCACTTATAAAACACAGCATTTTTTTTTTTACAAAATAAAAAACGTTAAAATGTCCCACACATAATTGTTGTATTAATTTATAATCATTTTGTATTGTACAAAGGTTTTTTTGCAATTTGTATTTTTTTGCCAATTTTATTATTTTTTTGTACAAAATGTTCTGCTTTTTTCCATTTTTGACAGGTTATTTTTTTGCTATTTTTCTTTACATTTTTTTTTTTGTAATTTTTATTTTTGTACAAATGTTTCCGCTTTTTTTCCCCCATTCTTCAGGTCTCTAACTTTTTTTTCTTACATTTTTATTTTGGTAGACTGACAAAACTAGCAGGGGGCCACATATGGCCCCCCGGGGCCGCACAGAAAAAGCTGACATTTTGACACTAATAACTAACAACAACACACATAGTCATAACACAAAGCTGACACTAAGTTTTGATACATAATGTTTGTAGTTTTTTTACAAAATAAAACATATATTAAAATGTCCGACACATATTGAATTTTGAAATAAGTTTGTATTTTTTTTGTATAATACAAAATATCCTTTTTTTTCCTTTCTTTTTTCCAGGTTTTTTTGCAATTTGTATTTTTGTACAAAATGTGCCGCTTTTTTATTCTTCAAGTCCTTAACTAATATTACTAATAACTAATATTACAATGTGTCACTTATAAAACACAGCATTTTTTTTTTTTACAAAATAAAAAACATTAAAATGTCCCACACATAATTGTTGTATTAATTTATAATCATTTTGTATTGTACAAAGGTTTTTTTGCAATTTGTATTTTTTTGGCAATTTTATTATTTTTTTGTACAAAATGTTCTGCTTTTTTCCATTTTTGACTTTTTTTTGTTTTTTTTTTGCTATTTTTCCTTACATTTGTATTTTTGTACAAATGTTTCCGCTTTTTCCCCCATTCTTTAGGTCTTTTCCTTTTTTTTCTTACATTTTTATTTTGGTAGACTGACAAAACTAGCAGCGGGCCACAAATGGCCCCCCGGGGCCGCACAGAAAAAGCTGACATTTTGACACTAATAACTAACAACAACACACATAGTCATAACACAAAGCTGACACTAAGTTTTGATACATAATGTTTGTAGGTTTTTTTTACAGAATAAAAATATATTAAAATGTCCCACACATATTGAATTTTGTAATATTTTTTATTTTTTTGTATAATACAAAATTTCCCTTTTTTTTAATTTTTCAGTTTTTTTTTTAATTTGTATTTTTGTACAAAATTTGCTGCTTTTTTATTCTTCAGGTCCTTAACTAATATTACTAATAACTAATATTACAAATTTTCACTTATAAAACACAGCATTTTTTTTTACAAAATAAAAAACATTAAAATGTCCCACACATAATTGTTGTATTAATTTATAATCATTTTGTATTGTACAAAGCTTTTTTTTTGCAATTTGTATTTTTTTTCCAATTTTATTATTTTTTTGTACAAAATGTTCTGCTTTTTCCAATTTTTGACAGTTTTTTTTTTTTTTGCTATTTTTCCTTACATTTGTATTTTTGTACAAATGTTTCCGCTTTTTTCCCCCATTCTTCAGGTCTTTTACTTTTTTTTCTTACATTTTTATTTTGGTAGACTGACAAAACTAGCAGGGGGCCACAAATGGCCCCCCGGGGCCGCACAGAAAAAGCTGACATTTTGACACTAATAACTAACAACAACACACATAATCATAACACAAAGCTGACACTAAGTTTTGATACATAATGTTTGTAGTTTTTTTTTACAGAATAAAAATATATTAAAATGTCCGACACATATTGAATTTTGTAAGAAGTTTGTATTTTTTTTGTACTATACAAAATATCCTTTTTTTTCTTTTTTTTTTTTCAGGTTTTTTTGCAATTTGTATTTTTGTACAAAATGTGCCGCTTTTTTATTCTTCAGGTCCTTAACTAATATTACTAATAACTTATATTACAATGTGTCACTTATAAAACACAGCATTTTTTTTTTACAAAATAAAAAACATTAAAATGTCCCACACATAATTGTTGTTTTAATTTATAATCATTTTGTATTGTACAAAGGTTTTTTTGCAATTTGTATTTTTTTGCCAATTTTATTATTTTTTTGTACAAAATGTTCTGCTTTTTTCCATTTTTGACAGTTTGATTTTTTTGGTTGCTATTTTTCCTTACATTTGTATTTTTGTACAAAATTTTCCGCTTTTTTTCCCCATTCTTCAGGTCTTTTACTTTTTTTTCTTACATTTTTATTTTGGTAGACTGACAAAACTAGCAGCGGGCCACAAATGGCCCCCCGGGGCCGCACAGAAAAAGCTGACATTTTGACACTAATAACTAACAACAACACACATAATCATAACACAAAGCTGACACTAAGTTTTGATACATAATGTTTGTAGTTTTTTTTACAAAATAAAACATATATTAAAATGTCCCACACATATTGAATTTTGTAATAATGTATTTTTTTTGTATTATACAAAATGTCGCTTTTTTAAAAATTTTTCAGGTTTTTTTGCAATTTGTATTTTTGTACAAAATTTGCCCCTTTTTTATTCTTCAGGTCCTTAACTAATATTACTAATAACTAATATTACAATGTGTCACTTATAAAACACAGCATTTTTTTTTACAAAATAAAAAACATTAAAATGTCCCACACATAATTGTTGTATTAATTTATAATAATTTTGTATTGTACAAAGGTTTTTTTGCAATTTGTATTTTTTTGCCAATTTTATTATTTTTTTGTACAAAATTTTCCGCTTTTTTCCATTTTTGACAGGTTTTTTTTGTTGATATTTTTCCTTTACATTTGTATTTTTGTACAAAATTTTCCGCTTTTTTTCCTTATTCTTCAGGTCTTTTCCTTTTTTTTCTTACATTTTTATTTTGGTAGACTGACAAAACTAGCAGGGGGCCACAAACGGCCCCCCGGGGCCGCACAGAAAAAGCTGACATTTTGACACTAATAACTAACAACAACACACATAGTCATAACACAAAACTGACACTAAGTTTTGATACATAATGTTTGTAGTTTTTTTTACAAAATAAAACATATATTAAAATGTCCGACACATATTGAATTTTGTAATAAGTTTTTGTTTTTCTTTTTTTGTATTGTAAAAAATGTCCCCTTCTTTTTTGTAAGATTTTTTTGCAATTTGTATTTTTGCACAAAATTTGCCGCTTTTTTATTCTTCAGGTCCTTAACTAACATTTAACTAATAACTAATATTACAATTTGTCACTTATAAAACGTAGCATTTTTTTTTACAAAATAAAAAACATTAAAATGTCCCACACGTCATTGTTGTATTAATTTGTAATCGTTTTGTATTGTACAAAGTATTTTTTTTTGCAATTTTGTATTTTTTTTGTTTGTATTTTTGTACAAAATGTGTTGTTGTTTATATATATATATATATATATATATATATATATATATATATATATATATATATATATATATATATATAATTCAGGTCTTTAACTAATATTACTAATAACTAATATTACAATTTGTCACTTCTAAAACACAGCAGTTTTTTTTGTTTTTTTTGTATTTCTGTACAAAATTTGCCGCTTTTTTATTCTTCAGGTCCTTAACTAATATTACTAATAACTAATATTACAATGTGTCACTTATAAAACACAGCATTTTTTTTTTTTTTACAAAATAAAAAACATTAAAATGTCCCACACATAATTGTTGTATTAATTTGTAATCATTTTGTATTGTACAAAGTTTTTTTTCTCCAATTTTGTATTGATTTTTATTTTTGTACCTTAAATGCAGAAAACATACAATATAAATGTGCAGAAATATGAGTTGAAATAAATAATCATATAAGTTGTCATTATTCACTATGGTTATAGATCATTTGAAGACCCTTTGTCACGCCCGCATTACCCGACTCAACCATTTCCATTTCTTCAGTATTTGCCGATGGACATCCAGCCCCTGTTTTGTCCACCAAACGTTTTATACTGTGCCTGAATGCACAAAAGTTGAGCTTTGTTGATGTTATTGACTTTTGTGTGGAGTGCTAATCAGGCATATTTGGTCAGTGCATGACTGCAAGCTAATCGATGCTAACATGCTACTTTGGCTAGCTGTATGTACATATTGCGTCATTATGCCTTGTTTGAAGCTATATTTGAGCTCATTTAATTTCCTTGACTTATGTCCTTTGTGTATTTAAATAATATTTGCATCTCGCCCTCTGAGAAGCCTCCATTTTACTAATGTTTTCCAATGTTGTAAAAATGGGTAGAATTAATATTACATTTCAACATTTCTGTCAACGAAGATTTGCGTCAGCCTGCGACACAAAGTCATTTTGATAGTAGGCTAATATAGACACTTACATCATGTGTTGCCTTCATTATAACACTTATATAAGACTTTTAAAGTCATTTTGATAGTAGGCTAATATAGCTAATATAGACACTTACATCATGTGTTGCCTTCATTATAACACTTATATAAGACTTTTAAAGTCATTTTGATAGTAGGCTAATATAGCTAATATAGACACTTACATCATGTGTTGCCTTCATTATAACACTTGTATAAGACTTTTAAAGTAATTTTGATAGTAGGCTAATATAGACACTTACATCATGTGTTGCCTTCATTATAACACTTATATAAGACTTTTAAAGTCATTTTGATAGTAGGCTAATATAGACACTTACATCATGTGTTGCCTTCATTATAACACTTATATAAGACTTTTAAAGTCATTTTGATAGTAGGCTAATATAGACACTTACATCATGTGTTGCCTTCATTATAACACTTATATAAGATTTCTAAAGTAATTTTGATAGTAGGCTAATATAGACACTTACATCATGTGTTGCCTTCATTATAACACTTATATAAGACTTTTAAAGTCATTTTGATAGTAGGCTAATATAGACACTTACATCATGTGTTGCCTTCATTATAACACTTATATAAGACTTTTAAAGTCATTTTGATAGTAGGCTAATATAGACACTTACATCATGTGTTGCCTTCATTATAACACTTATATAAGATTTCTAAAGTAATTTTGATAGTAGGCTAATATAGACACTTACATCATGTGTTGCCTTCATTATAACACTTATATAAGGCTTTTAAAGTCATTTTGATAGTAGGCTAATATAGACACTTACATCATGTGTTGCCTTCATTATAACACTTGTATAAGACTTTTAAAGTCATTTTGATAGTTGGCTAATATAGACACTTACATCATGTGTTGCCTTCATTATAACACTTATATAAGACTTTTAAAATAATTTTGATAGTAGGCTAATATAGACACTTACAGCATGTGTTGCCTTCATTATAACACTTATATAAGACTTTTAAAGTAATTTTGATAGTAGGCTAATATAGACACTTACATCATGTGTTGCCTTCATTATAACACTTATATAAGACTTTTAAAGTAATTTTGATAGTAGGCTAATATAGACACTTACATCATGTGTTGCCTTCATTATAACACTTATATAAGACTTTTAAAGTCATTTTGATAGTAGGCTAATATAGACACTTACATCATGTGTTGCCTTCATTATAACACTTATATAAGACTTTTAAAGTCATTTTGATAGTAGGCTAATATAGACACTTACATCATGTGTTGCCTTCATTATAACACTTATATAAGACTTTTAAAGTCATTTTGATAGTAGGCTAATATAGACACTTACATCATGTGTTGCCTTCATTATAACACTTATATAGGACTTTTAAAGCAATTTTGATAGTAGGCTAATATAGACACTTACATCATGTGTTGCCTTCATTATAACACTTATATAAGACTTTTAACGTCATTTTGATAATAGGCTAATATAGACACTTTCATCATGTGTTGTCTTCATTATAACACTTATATAAGACTTTTAAAGTCATTTTGATAGTAGGCTAATATAGACGCTTACATCATGTGTTGCCTTCATTATAACACTTATATAAGACTTTTAACGTCATTTTGATAGTAGGTTAATATAGACACTTACATCATGTGTTGCCTTCATTATAACACTTATACAAGACTTTTAAAGTCATTTTGATAGTAGGCTAATATAGACACTTACATCATGTGTTGTCTTCATTATAACACTTATATAAGACTTTTAAAGTCATTTTGATAGTAGGCTAATATAGACACTTACATCATGTGTTGCCTTCATTATAAAACTTGTATAAGACTTTTAAAGTAATTTTGATAGTAGGCTAATATAGACACTTACATCATGTGTTGCCTTCATTATAACACTGATATAAGACTTTTAAAGTCATTTTGATAGTAGGCTAATATAGACACTTACATCATGTGTTGCCTTCATTATAACACTGATATAAGACTTTTAAAGTCATTTTGATAGTAGGCTAATATAGACACTTACATCATGTGTTGCCTTCATTATAACACTTATATAAGACTTTTAAAGTCATTTTGATAGTAGGCTAATATAGCTAATATAGACACTTACATCATGTGTTGCCTTCATTATAACACTTGTATAAGACTTTTAAAGTAATTTTGATAGTAGGCTAATATAGACACTTACATCATGTGTTGCCTTCATTATAACACTTATATAAGACTTTTAAAGTCATTTTGATAGTAGGCTAATATAGACACTTACATCATGTGTTGCCTTCATTATAACACTTATATAAGACTTTTAAAGTCATTTTGATAGTAGGCTAATATAGACACTTACATCATGTGTTGCCTTCATTATAACACTTATATAAGATTTCTAAAGTAATTTTGATAGTAGGCTAATATAGACACTTACATCATGTGTTGCCTTCATTATAACACTTATATAAGACTTTTAAAGTCATTTTGATAGTAGGCTAATATAGACACTTACATCATGTGTTGCCTTCATTATAACACTTATATAAGACTTTTAAAGTCATTTTGATAGTAGGCTAATATAGACACTTACATCATGTGTTGCCTTCATTATAACACTTATATAAGATTTCTAAAGTAATTTTGATAGTAGGCTAATATAGACACTTACATCATGTGTTGCCTTCATTATAACACTTATATAAGGCTTTTAAAGTCATTTTGATAGTAGGCTAATATAGACACTTACATCATGTGTTGCCTTCATTATAACACTTGTATAAGACTTTTAAAGTCATTTTGATAGTTGGCTAATATAGACACTTACATCATGTGTTGCCTTCATTATAACACTTATATAAGACTTTTAAAATAATTTTGATAGTAGGCTAATATAGACACTTACAGCATGTGTTGCCTTCATTATAACACTTATATAAGACTTTTAAAGTAATTTTGATAGTAGGCTAATATAGACACTTACATCATGTGTTGCCTTCATTATAACACTTATATAAGACTTTTAAAGTAATTTTGATAGTAGGCTAATATAGACACTTACATCATGTGTTGCCTTCATTATAACACTTATATAAGACTTTTAAAGTCATTTTGATAGTAGGCTAATATAGACACTTACATCATGTGTTGCCTTCATTATAACACTTATATAAGACTTTTAAAGTCATTTTGATAGTAGGCTAATATAGACACTTACATCATGTGTTGCCTTCATTATAACACTTATATAAGACTTTTAAAGTCATTTTGATAGTAGGCTAATATAGACACTTACATCATGTGTTGCCTTCATTATAACACTTATATAGGACTTTTAAAGCAATTTTGATAGTAGGCTAATATAGACACTTACATCATGTGTTGCCTTCATTATAACACTTATATAAGACTTTTAACGTCATTTTGATAATAGGCTAATATAGACACTTTCATCATGTGTTGTCTTCATTATAACACTTATATAAGACTTTTAAAGTCATTTTGATAGTAGGCTAATATAGACGCTTACATCATGTGTTGCCTTCATTATAACACTTATATAAGACTTTTAACGTCATTTTGATAGTAGGTTAATATAGACACTTACATCATGTGTTGCCTTCATTATAACACTTATACAAGACTTTTAAAGTCATTTTGATAGTAGGCTAATATAGACACTTACATCATGTGTTGTCTTCATTATAACACTTATATAAGACTTTTAAAGTCATTTTGATAGTAGGCTAATATAGACACTTACATCATGTGTTGCCTTCATTATAAAACTTGTATAAGACTTTTAAAGTAATTTTGATAGTAGGCTAATATAGACACTTACATCATGTGTTGCCTTCATTATAACACTGATATAAGACTTTTAAAGTCATTTTGATAGTAGGCTAATATAGACACTTACATCATGTGTTGCCTTCATTATAACACTGATATAAGACTTTTAAAGTCATTTTGATAGTAGGCTAATATAGACACTTACATCATGTGCTGCCTTCATTATAACACTTATATAAGACTTTTAAAGTCATTTTGATAGTAGGCTAATATAGACACTTACATCATGTGTTGCCTTCATTATAAAACTTGTATAAGACTTTTAAAGTAATTTTGATAGTAGGCTAATATAGACACTTACATCATGTGTTGCCTTCATTATAACACTGATATAAGACTTTTAAAGTCATTTTGATAGTAGGCTAATATAGACACTTACATCATGTGTTGCCTTCATTATAACACTGATATAAGACTTTTAAAGTCATTTTGATAGTAGGCTAATATAGACACTTACATCATGTGTTGCCTTCATTATAACACTTATATAAGACTTTTAAAGTCATTATGATAGTAGGCTAATATAGACACTTACATCATGTGTTGCCTTCATTATAACACTTCTATAGGACTTTTAAAGCAATTTTGATAGTAGGCTAATATAGACACTTACATCATGTGTTGCCTTCATTATAACACTTATATAGGACTTTTAAAGTCATTTTGATAGTAGGCTAATATAGACACTTACATCATGTGTTGCCTTCATTATAACACTTATATAGGACTTTTAAAGCAATTTTGATAGTAGGCTAATATAGACACTTACATCATGTGTTGCCTTCATTATAACACTTATATAGGACTTTTAAAGTCATTTTGATAGTAGGCTAATATAGACACTTACATCATGTGTTGCCTTCATTATAACACTTATATAGGACTTTTAAAGCAATTTTGATAGTAGGCTAATATAGACACTTACATCATGTGTTGCCTTCATTATAACACTTATATAAGACATTTAATTTTTTGCAGCTCCAGACAGATTTTTTTAAATTTTATTTTTGGTCCATTTTGGGTTGCCGACCCCTACCCTGGGAGTTCTGGTCAACAAATATCCTACTTTTATATTTATTTTTACAATGCAACTCAAAAGGATAAAGTTTTATTTTGAAAAAGATGAAAAATGCAACATGGTTAGCCACGCTGCTCCTACTTGGCGACTAATCCAAAGTCCAGAACACACAATTATCGACACTTGTCTTAAGTTGACCTTAAAAACATTTGAGGTACGTTTGTGGTGGTTTTAGTGTTCCTGGTTCACAGCCCTTAAATCCACTTTGGTGAAAGTCCTCAGCGTGATTGAAGGTTTACCACAGCGGCGCTCGGGTTAGCGTTCCTTTCCACGTGTGCGAGTCCGCCACCTGCACCACAGCAGTGATGGTTGCATGCTGTCAGTGCACGTCAAGGGCTATACAAATAATATTGGATTGATTGATGAACACATGAATACAAAGAAGAGTGAAGAAAAAGTGTATACTATATGAATAAGTGTTGGATATAGATAGACTGAGCCAATGTTTCTTCAGTTGTAGTACACTTTCCCACCACTTGTGGCAGTAATGACAATATCAAGCAAACAGAAGAAGTCTGGAGCTAAAGTCATGGTGAAGTTTAAGTGCAAAAAATATGACCAAAGTGGTGAAGCTGTATTTCCATTTGCACTTCAATTTTATTGACAGTTTATTTAAGAAACATACATTAAATATTTCGGTATTTTTATACATATTTATCTATTTATGTATACATCTATTTCTATGTTTATTTTATACATTTTTGTATTATTAAGTTAGTACAAGAAATATTTTAACGCTGCATAATTATATACAAATTAATTTATTTCATCAGTCCCTTTTTCTGCAGTATATTGATGAGTATTTATTTTTGTAATCAGCCTGACCTAAGCCTTAAAAATAATCCTTGTTATTAACACTTCTTTCATATCATTTGACAAGGTTTGTTATATAATTTAGACTATTAGTAGGTTAGATATAATTATTCAATACCAATAAAATCAATAGTAGGATTACTCATTAACTGTTAGTATTTGAGTGGGCCATATATATATATATATATATATATATATATATATATATATATATATATATATATATATATATATATATATATATATATATATATATATATATATATATATATATATATATATATATATATATATATATATATATATACATACATATATACATTTACATACACATACATATTATACACATATATATATACATACATATATATATATATATATATATATATATATATATACACATACACATATATACTGTATATATATATATATATACATACATATATATATACACATACACATATATATATATATACATACATATATATATATATATATAAACATACACATATATATATACACATATATATATTCATATACTGTATATATATATATATATATATATATATATATATATATATAAATATATATATATATACACATATATATATGCATATATACATATATATATGCATATATACATATATATGCATATATATGTATATATATGCATATATATGCATATATATGCATATATATGCATATATGCATATATATACATATATATGTATATATATGCATATATATATGCATATATATATATATATACATATATATATGCATATATATATACATATAAATGCATATATATATATACATATATATGCATATATATATATGTATATATGCATATATATATGCATATATATATATATATATATGCATATATATATATGCATATATATATATATATATGCATATATATATACATATGCATATATATACATATGCATATATATATATACATATGCATATATATATATATATATATATATATATATATATATATACATATGCATATATATATATATATATATATATATATATATATATATATATATATATATATATATATATATATATATATATATATATATATATATATATATATATATATCCATTTTCTACCGCTTATTCCCTTCGGATATATATATATATATATATATATATATATATATATATATATATATATATATATATATATCCATCCATCCATTTTCTACCGCTTATTCCCTTCGGATATGTATATATATATGCATATATATATATGCATATATATATATATATATATGCATATATATATATATGCATATATATATATATATATATATATATATATATATATATATATATATATATATATATATATATATATATATATATATATGCATATATATATATATATATATATATATATATATATATATATATATATATATATATATATATATATATATATATATATACACACACATATATATATATGTGTGTGTGTGTATAACCTATACATATATGTACATATTTTTTTTAAATAAAATGGATATATAATTAATAATGATTATAATTGAATACTAAGACTTGTTAAGTCAAACATGGATAACTGTGGAGAGAGTGTTTTGTATTTTTTTCCCATCATGCCTTGCCATAGATTCAAATGGGTGTAATTTCACATTTTTATGCTGATTGGACATTTTTTTTTATAATATCCAAAAGTTTCAGTGAGCAGGTTGTGTTTTGTGGGACCGTGTGTGTTGACATTTTATGTTGGTTGGATTATTATTTTTTTCTCCGCGCCATGACTAGAGAAGGTTGTTTGGATTGGGTCATGAAAGTGCATGGAGTGCACACATTCCCAAAAAAAAGCACCTTTAAACCTGTGTTACTCATTTGTCCACATGGTGGTGACCTTTTAACACCAGTCGAAACACCAGGTATGTTTTTTTTCCTGCGCCATGACTAGGGAAGGTTGTTTGGATTGGGTCATATAAGTACCTCCAAATGAAAAGGTGGGCTCACATTAGCCGTAGCGTTAGCTCGATCCCCGACTTTAAATGTGTGTTGTTGTACTTGGTGTCGGACGTTACTCACCTGCATTCTCTTATGAAGAAACATCAGCTTCTGGTTCAGACATTCAATCTCCTGAGAGCAAAGTGTGATTGCATAGTATGAACAAATATGCTGTAAAATACTAAATACAGGCAACGTATATCATAGAACATAACCGTGGTGCATTCAAAGAACCTTGATTAATGTTCGAAACAGAAGCGTCAGTAGCTTTGAAAGACTTAACCCCAGTAGATGCATAATTATAACAGGTCAGAATCGGGTTTAAAAAATACAAAACATTTTGAGAATTTAGGGCATTGTAGTACTCATGTCCATTCATTTAAATGGGAATTTACTGGAAATTTCATTTAAAAAAAATATGATTTTTTTGAAAATATTGATACGAGCATGATTGTCCTCGATGATATGAATGGGTTGGTGTAGGAATCGGTTGAAAAATGAAAAATGAAGTCTATAAATCATTTTTAGTACATTCTGAGTGTGTGTGGGGCAGTGACGTAAGGTTTCGAGTGGGGTGTCTAATAATAATAATAATAATAATAATAATAATAATAATGATAATAATAATAATAATAATAGAATAGAATAGAAAGTACTTTACTGATCCCTGGGGGGAATTCAGCACCATAGTTCGCTTACAATAGACAAAAAACACTAAGGTATTTTTTACATGTGAATAATATACAGTAAATATAGTCTATTATACAGCATTATTCACATGTGAATAACATAAATACAGTCTATTATACAGCATTATTCACATGTGAATAATATAAATACAGTCTATTATACAGCATTATTCACATGTGAATAACATAAATACAGTCTATTATACAGCATTATTCACATGTGAATAACATAAATAAAGTATATTATACAGTATTATTCACATGTGAATAATATAAATACAGTCTATTATACAGCATTATTCACATGTGAATAACATAAATAAAGTATATTATACAGCATTATTCACATGTGAATAACATAAATACAGTCTATTATATAGCATTATTCACATGTGAATAACATAAATAAAGTCCATTATACAGCATTATTCACATGTCCATCCATCCATTTTCTACCGCTTATCCCTTATGGGGTTGCGGGGGGTGCTGGAACCTATCTCAGCTACAATCGGGCGGAAGGCGGGGTACACCCTGGACAAGTCGCCACCTCATCCTTATTCACATGTGAATAATATAAATACAGTCTATTATACAGCATTATTCACATGTGAATAACATAAATACAGTCTATTATACAGCATTATTCACATGTGAATAACATAAATAAAGTATATTATACAGCATTATTCACATGTGAATAACATAAATACAGTCTATTATACAGCATTATTCACATGTGAATAACATAAATACAGTCTATTATACAGCATTATTCACATGTGAATAACATAAATACAGTCTTTTATACAGCATTATTCACATGTGAATAATATAAATGCAGTCTATTATACAGCATTATTCACATGTGATTAATATAAATAGAGTCTATTATACAGCATTATTCACATGTGAATAATATAAATACAGTCTATTATACAGCATTATTCACATGTGAATAATATAAATACAGTCTATTATACAGCATTATTCACATGTGAATAACAAATACAGTCTATTATACAGCATTATTCACATGTGAATAATATAAATACAGTCTATTATACAGCATTATTCACAAGTGAATAATATAAATACAGTCTATTATACAGCATTATTCACATGTGAATAACATAAATACAGTCTATTATACAGCATTATTCGCATGTGAATAATATAAATACAGTCTATTATACAGCATTATTCACATGTGAATAATATAAATACAGTCTATTATACAGCATTATTCACATGTGAATAACATAAAGTATACTATACAGCATTATTCACATGTGAATAATATAAATACAGTCTATTATACAGCATTATTCACATGTGAATAATATAAATACAGTCTATTATACAGCATTATTCACATGTGAATAATATAAATACAGTCTATTATACAGCATTATTCACATGTGAATAGTATAAATACAGTCTATTATACAGCATTATTCACATGTGAATGATATAAATACAGTGTTTTATATGAATAATATAAATACAGTCTATTATACAGCATTATTCACATGTGAATAATATAAATACAGTCTATTATACAGCATTATTCACATGTGAATAATATAAATACAGTCTATTATACAGCATTATTCACATGTGAATAACATAAATAAAGTGTATTATACAGCATTATTCACATGTGAATAACATAAATACAGTCTATTGTATGAATAATATAAATAGAGTCTATTATACAGCATTATTCACATGTGAATAATATAAATAGTCTATTATACAGCATTATTCACATGTGAATAACATAAATAAAGTGTATTATACAGCATTATTCACATGTGAATAACATAAATACAGTCTATTATACAGCATTATTCACATGTGAATAATATAAATACAGTCTATTATACAGCATTATTCACATGTGAATAACATAAATAAAGTGTATTATACAGCATTATTCACATGTGAATAACATAAATACAGTCTATTATACAGCATTATTCACATGTGAATAACATAAATACAGTCTATTATACAGCATTATTCACATGTGAATAACATAAATACAGTCTATTATACAGCATTATTCACATGTGAATAACATAAATACAGTCTATTATACAGCATTATTCACATGTGAATAACATAAATACAGTCTATTATACAGCATTATTCACATGTGAATAACATAAATACAGTCTATTATACAGCATTATTCACATGTGATTAATATAAATAGAGTCTATTATACAGCATTATTCACATGTGATTAATATAAATAGAGTCTATTATACAGCATTATTCACATGTGAATAACATAAATACAGTCTATTATAAAGCATTATTCACATGTGAATAATATAAATAGAGTCTATTATACAGCATTATTCACATGTGAATAATATAAATACAGTCTATTATACAGCATTATTCACATGTGAATAACATAAATAAAGTATATTATACAGCATTATTCACATGTGAATAATATAAATACAGTCTATTATACAGCATTATTCACATGTGAATAATATAAATACAGTCTATTGTACAGCATTATTCACATGTGAATAATATAAATACAGTCTATTATACAGCATTATTCACATGTGAATAACATAAATACAGTCTATTATACAGCATTATTCACATGTGAATAACATAAATAAAGTCTGTTATACAGCATCATGTGAATAATATAAATACAGTCTATTATACAGCATTTATTCACATGTGAACAACATAAATACACTCTATTATACAGCATTATTCACATGTGAATAATATAAATACAGTCTATTATACAGCATTATTCACATGTGAATAATATAAATACAGTCTATTATACAGAATTTATTCACATGTGAATAACATAAATAAAGTCTATTATACAGCATTATTCACATGTGATTAATATAAATAGAGTCCATTATACAGCATTATTCACATGTGATTAATATAAATAGAGTCTATTATACAGCATTATTCACATGTGAATAATATAAATAAAGTCTATTATACAGCATTATTCACATGTGAATAATATAAATGCAGTCTATTATACAGCATTATTCACATGTGAATAACATAAATAAAGTCTATTATACAGCATTATTCACATGTGAATAATATAAATGCAGTCAATTATACAGCATTATTCACATGTGAATAATATAAATACAGTCTATTATACAGCATTATTCACATGTGAATAACATAAATAAAGTGTATTATACAGCATTATTCACATGTGAATAACATAAATACAGTCTATTATACAGCATTATTCACATGTGAATAATATAAATACAGTCTATTATACAGCATTATTCACATGTGAATAACATAAATAAAGTGTATTATACAGCATTATTCACATGTGAATAACATAAATACAGTCTATTATACAGCATTATTCACATGTGAATAACATAAATACAGTCTATTATACAGCATTATTCACATGTGAATAACATAAATACAGTCTATTATACAGCATTATTCACATGTGAATAACATAAATACAGTCTATTATACAGCATTATTCACATGTGAATAACATAAATACAGTCTATTATACAGCATTATTCACATGTGAATAACATAAATACAGTCTATTATACAGCATTATTCACATGTGATTAATATAAATAGAGTCTATTATACAGCATTATTCACATGTGATTAATATAAATAGAGTCTATTATACAGCATTATTCACATGTGAATAACATAAATACAGTCTATTATAAAGCATTATTCACATGTGAATAATATAAATAGAGTCTATTATACAGCATTATTCACATGTGAATAATATAAATACAGTCTATTATACAGCATTATTCACATGTGAATAACATAAATAAAGTATATTATACAGCATTATTCACATGTGAATAATATAAATACAGTCTATTATACAGCATTATTCACATGTGAATAATATAAATACAGTCTATTGTACAGCATTATTCACATGTGAATAATATAAATACAGTCTATTATACAGCATTATTCACATGTGAATAACATAAATACAGTCTATTATACAGCATTATTCACATGTGAATAACATAAATAAAGTCTGTTATACAGCATCATGTGAATAATATAAATACAGTCTATTATACAGCATTTATTCACATGTGAACAACATAAATACACTCTATTATACAGCATTATTCACATGTGAATAATATAAATACAGTCTATTATACAGCATTATTCACATGTGAATAATATAAATACAGTCTATTATACAGAATTTATTCACATGTGAATAACATAAATAAAGTCTATTATACAGCATTATTCACATGTGATTAATATAAATAGAGTCCATTATACAGCATTATTCACATGTGATTAATATAAATAGAGTCTATTATACAGCATTATTCACATGTGAATAATATAAATAAAGTCTATTATACAGCATTATTCACATGTGAATAATATAAATGCAGTCTATTATACAGCATTATTCACATGTGAATAACATAAATAAAGTCTATTATACAGCATTATTCACATGTGAATAATATAAATGCAGTCAATTATACAGCATTATTCACATGTGAATAATATAAATACAGTCTATTATACAGCATTATTCACATGTGAATAATATAAATACAGTCTATTATACAGAATTTATTCACATGTGAATAACATAAATAAAGTCTATTATACAGCATTATTCACATGTGATTAATATAAATAGAGTCCATTATACAGCATTATTCACATGTGATTAATATAAATAGAGTCTATTATACAGCATTATTCACATGTGAATAATATAAATACAGTCTATTATACAGCATTATTCACATGTGAATAACATAAATAAAGTCTATTATACAGCATTATTCACATGTGAATAATATAAATGCAGTCAATTATACAGCATTATTCACATGTGAATAATATAAATACAGTCTATTATACAGCATTATTCACATGTGAATAATATAAATACAGTATATTATATGAATAATATAAATAGAGTCTATTATACAGCATTATTCACAGGTGAATCACATAAATAAAGTCTATTATACAGCATCATGTGAATAATATAAATACAGTCTATTATACAGCATTTATTCACATGTGAATAACATAAATACAGTCTATTATACAGCATTATTCACATGTGAATAATATAAATACAGTATATTATATGAATAATATAAATAGAGTCTATTATACAGCATTATTCACATGTGAATAACATAAATAAAGTCTATTACACAGCATCATGTGAATAATATAAATACAGTCTATTATACAGCATTATTCACATGTGAATAATATAAATACAGTCTATTATACAGCATTATTCACATGTGAATAACATAAATACAGACCAAATTGGGGCAAGGAATAGAATCTTGTTTAGGGCCACACAAAGCACAACTTTAAAGCCTACAAACTCTTATTTTGCCATTTCCTGTTGCATCTGTGTGAGAAATTCAGGAAGTGAGCTAAGCATTGTATCAGGACAAAAGGTATTAATGTTTTGTGGCAAACCGTCAGACATTTTTAGCGGTTTACCTGGCTGAGTTTCTCATTGCGTCTGAGTTTTATCTGGGGCAGAAGCTCTTCCAGTCTCTGAATCTGCAGTAAAAACACACCATTTTTGAAATAAATATGGCAGAGGGCTGTAAAAGTTGGAATTATCAATAAATACACTGTCAAAAATCGAGATATTATTTACTGTATACCCGCTTGTCAATGGTGTGCAGCCTCGTCTTCATGCTTTTGTTGATCACGGTCATGGGGAGGCTTTTAGGGGTCGGACGCACTAGGAACCAAACAATCGCAAAAAACATATTCATCCTCATTTTTAATGAATGAAGGGATATTTAGTGTGTAAATAAATCATCTTACCATGCTGGAAGATCTTGGCTACTTCAAGCAAATAAGGCCTGTAAGGAGGAACAAACATATATTATATACACTAAACCCTAGTCTTAGTTATATATTATATATGCATTATATATTATATTATTATATATATATTATATACACGTTTGGTGTGTTTTATGCTCTAAACAGCAGTGGTGGTCTTAATAAAAAAAGCTGCAGTTATAGAAATAGCCACTAGAGAGCAGATGGTGTCAGCGGTCCACATTAATTAAATTAAATAAAAATTATTTAAATCAAAAATAATAATAATGATTTAATAATTAAATTTGGTAACACAATCTATAAAAAAATTTTAAAAAAGTATGATTTTTTTTTAAATAAAATCCTGTGGCTAAATGATTTCTAATTTTAAAAATTATTTCATTTACTTTATATTTACAAAAAAATAAACTAAAACTACTTAATTTAAAAAAAAAAATGTAATAATTAAATTTGGTAACAAAATCTATAAAAAATATATATATATTTTTTTTTTTATAAAATCCTGTGGCTAAATGATTTCTAATTTTAAAAATAATTTCATTGACTTTATATTTAGAAAAACAAAACTAAAACTACTTAATAAATATAATAAATAAAACAAATGTTAGGTTTTTTTGGCACAGTAAATTGTATTTGGAAAATGGTAGTTTGATTGTCGAAGGTGAGTGGAGTTTGTGGATTCGGGTGAGAAATATGGAAGTTACGCATGTTTGAAAACTCCTTTTTAATGGGCTTAATGTCCCGGAAAACCGGGAATTCTGGGTAATCTGGGATTTGTTTTTGTTTTTTCAGAAAGCCGGTCGACCCGTACATTTTTATACTAGAACGGTTCCGGCAAACTTTTACGGAATAAGAAGTGGAACAATAATAAAAAAAATAATAACAATAATAATAATAAATATATTAATTTTGATTGGTAACTTTACTCTGAAAAAAGACTACTCTATTTTCGTATCATAATATGACTTGTTTTAAATATTATTAATAGGCTGAACAATTTGAAGTTGTAATGGTTTGAAGGAGATGACAAATGTGGAAGTTAGAGCCAAAATCTGGAGAATAATAATAATAATAATAATAATAAATAGATACATTTTGGTGTAGAAAACTATATGTGTGAATGTTTTGGAGCGTTCACACAATTACCTGAAAACATTACAATGGTTGTACTGACATTTTCTTTTATGAGATAATAAAACATTGCAATGAATAAATCAATGCATACGTGTGCTTGCTGTTTGCAGGGATGGAGCAGTTCAGAGGGATCAAACTCCCGCGCTGGTTTCTGATCTAAACAAACAAACAAGACACAGAATTGTTCCGACGCGCTTGTTGCACTTTGTGTGTGCGCTACCTTGAACACCACGTCCGAGGAGCACAGGCCAAAGGAGGCGGCGAGCATCTGAAAGGAAATAAAAGGTCACTAGACAAAGACTGGGCCCAAACGTGTTGCCATGACAACATGGTAATCAACGCGCTGACCACTTACCTGCATGACGGCCGACGCGTCGGCTGCTAGAGGGATGGACACCTCACGAAGAGCCACCACTCTGTCATCTGCGACACACCATAATAATAATAATAACTAGAAGAGGCAATTGCTGAAGGAATTGCATGTGAATGCTCCAATGCTGAAGTTGAACGGAAATGCTGACAGAAAGTAGTAGGAATGTAAGAACAGTTTCAATGTTGGAATGCTTTGAATAGCTTGATAAATGTGGGAATTGTGCAACTTGGAAAAATGTCCCATTCATTTCAGTGGGAACTTCCTGGAAATTTGGGAATTATGGGAAAAGCAGGATTTTTTTGAAAATGATTAGGAGCATGAACGTCCTGGAGGAGCTGAATGGGTTGGTGTTGGAATTGTTTAAATCGGGCACGAAATGTTGAAGTAGTAAATGGTATTAGGGAATTTCGGGAAAATCTGGAAATGTTTTGAACTTGGAAAAAGGGTAGTTCTCATTTTCGGAATGGTGGAATTTGTTAAAGGTGGACTGGTTTGAATGGGTTGAAGAATGTGGGAATTGGGGAAGTTTGAAAAATGGCCAATTAATTTAAATGGGAACTTCCTGGAAATTTGGGAATTATGGGAAAAGCGGGATTTTTAAAAAAATTATTAGGAGCACAAACGTCCTGAAGGAGCTGAAATGGTTGGTGTTGGAATTGTTTAAATCGGGCAAGAAATGTTGAAGTAGTAAATGGTCTTAGGGAATTTCGGGAAAATCTGGGAAAAAAATTTACTTGGGAAAAGGGTAGTTTGAATTTCCAGAATGGTGGAATGTGTTGTAGGTGGGGTGGTTTGAATGGGTTGAAGAATGTGGGAATTGTGGAAGTTTGAAAAATGGCCAATTAATTTAAATGGGAACTTCCTGGAAATTTGGGAATTGTGGGAAAAGCGGGATTTTTTTTAAAAACGATTAGAAGCATGAACGTCCTGAAGGAGCTGAATTGGTTGGTGTTGGAATTGTTTAAATCGGGCAAGAAATGTTGAAGTAGTAAATGGTATTGGGGAATTTCGGGAAAATCTGGAAATTTTTTGAACTTGGAAAAAGGGTAGTTTTCATTTTCAGAATGGTGAAATGTGTTGAAGGTGGACTGGTTTGAATGGGTTGAAGAATGTGGGAATTGGGGAAGTTTGAAAAATGGCCAATTCATTTAAATGGGAACTTCCTGGAAATTTGGGAATTATGGGAAAAGCGGGATTTTAAAAAAAATGATTAGGAGCACAAACGTCCTGAAGGAGCTGAATTGGTTGGTGTTGGAATTGTTTAAATCGGGCACGAAATGTTGAAGTAGTAAATGGTATTAGGGAATTTCGGGAAAATCTGGAAATGTTTTGAACTTGCAAAAAGGGTAGTTTTCATTTTCGGAATGGTGGAATTTGTTAAAGGTGGACTGGTTTGAATGGGTTGAAGAATGTGGGAATTGGGGAAGTTTGAAAAATGGCCAATTAATTTAAATGGGAACTACCTGGAAATTTGGGAATTATGGGAAAAGCAGGATTTTTTTGAAAACGTTTAGAAGCATGAACGTCCTGAAGGAGCTGAATTGGTTGGTGTTGGAATTGTTTAAATCGGGCAAGAAATGTTGAAGTAGTAAATGGTATTAGGGAATTTCGAGAAAATCTGGAAATTTTTTGAACATGGAAAAAGGGTAGTTTGAATTTCCAGAAAGGTGGAATGTGTTGTAGGTGGGATGGTTTGAATGGGTTGAAGAATGTGGGAATTGGGGAAGTTTGAAAAATGGCCAATTAATTTAAATGGGAACTTCCTGGAAATTTGGGGATTATGGGAAAAGCGGGATCTTTAAAAAAATGATTAGGAGCATGAACGTCCTGAAGGAGCTGAATTGGTTGGTGTTGGAATTGTTTAAATCGGGCAAGAAATGTTGAAGTAGTAAATGGTATTAGGGAATTTCGGGAAAATCTGGAAATGTTTTGAACTTGGAAAAAGGGTAGTTCTCATTTTCAGAATGGTGGAATGTGTTGAAGGTGGACTGGTTTGAATGGGTTGAAGAATGTGGGAATTGGGGAAGTTTGAAAAATGGCCAATTAATTTAAATGAGAACTTCCTGGAAATTTGGGAATTATGGGAAAAGCTGGATTTTTTTGAAAACGATTAGAAGCATGAACGTCCTGAAGGAGCTGAATTGGTAGGTGTTGGAATTGTTTAAATTGGGCAAGAAATGTTGAAGTAGTAAATGGTATTAGGGAATTTCGGGAAAATCTGGAAATTTTTTGAACTTGGAAAAAGGGTAGTTTTCATTTTCAGAATGGTGAAATGTGTTGAAGGTGGACTGGTTTGAATGGGTTGAAGAATGTGGGAATTGTGGAAGTTTGAAAAATGGCCAATTAATTTAAATGGGAACTTCCTGGAAATTTGGGAATTATGGGAAAAGCGGGATTTTTTTGAAAATGATTAGGAGCATGAACGTCCTGAAGGAGCTGAATTGGTTGGTGTTAGAATTGTTTAAATCGGGCAAGAAATGTTGAAGTAGTAAATGGTATTAGGAAATTTCGGGAAAATCTGGAAAGAATTTAACTTGGGAAAAGGGTAGTTTGAATTTCCAGAATGGTGGAATGTGTTGAAGGTGCAATGGTTTGAATGGGTTGAAGAATGTGGGAATTGTGGAAGTTTGAAAAATGGCCAATTAATTTAAATGGGAACTTCCTGGAAATTTGGGGATTATGGGAAAAGCGGGATCTTTAAAAAAATGATTAGGAGCACGAACGTCCTGAAGGAGCTGAATTGGTTGGTGTTGGAATTGTTTAAATCGGGCAAGAAATGTTGAAGTAGTAAATGGTATTAGGAAATTTCGGGAAAATCTGGAAAGAATTTAACTCGGGAAAAGGGTAGTTTGAATTTCCAGAATGGTGGAATGTGTTGAAGGTGCAATGGTTTGAATGGGTTGAAGAATGTGGGAATTGTGGAAGTTTGAAAAATGGCCAATTAATTTAAATGGGAACTTCCTGGAAATTTGGGGATTATGGGAAAAGCGGGATCTTTAAAAAAATGATTAGGAGCACGAACGTCCTGAAGGAGCTGAATTGGTTGGTGTTGGAATTGTTTAAATCGGGCAAGAAATGTTGAAGTAGTAAATGGTATTAGGAAATTTCGGGAAAATCTGGAAAGAATTTAACTCGGGAAAAGGGTAGTTTGAATTTCCAGAATGGTGGAATGTGTTGTAGGTGGAATGGGTTGAAGAATGTGGGAATTGTGGAAGTTTGAAAAATGGCCAATTAATTTAAATGGGAACTTCCTGGAAATTTGGGAATTATGGGAAAAGCTGGATTTTTAGAAAATGATTAGGAGCATGAACGTCCTGAAGGAGATGAATTGATTGGTGTTGGAATTGTTTAAATCGGGCAGGAAATGTTGAAGTAGTAAATGGTATTAGGGAATTTCGGGAAAATCTGGAAATTTTTTGAACTTGCAAAAAGGGTAGTTTTCATTCTCGGAATGGTGGAATTTGTTAAAGGTGGACTGGTTTGAATGGGTTGAAGAATGTGGGAATTGGGGAAGTTTGAAAAATGGCCAATCAATTTAAATGGGAACTTCCTGGAAATTTGGGAATTATGGGAAAAGCGGGATTTTTTTAAAAACGATTAGAAGCATGAACTTCCTGAAGGAGCTGAATTGGTTGGTGTTGGAATTGTTTAAATTGGGCACGAAATGTTGAAGTAGTAAATGGTATTAGGGAATTTCAGGAAAATCTGGAAATTTTTTGAACTTGGAAAAAGGGTAGTTCTAATTTTCAGAATGGTGGAATGTGTTGAAGGTGGACTGGTTTGAATGGGTTGAAGAATGTGGGAATTGTGGAAGTTTGAAAAATGGCCAATTAATTTAAATGGGAACTTCCTGGAAATTTGGGAATTGTGGGAAAAGCGGGATTTTTTTGAAAACGATTAGAAGCATGAACGTCCTGAAGGAGCTGAATTGGTTGGTGTTGGAATTGTTTAAATCGGCCAAGAAATGTTGAAGTAGTAAATGGTATTGGGGAATTTCGGGAAAATCTGGAATTTTTTTGAACATGTAAAAAGGGTAGTTTGAATTTCCAGAATGGTGGAATGTGTTGAAGGTGGACTGGCTTGAATGGGTTGAAGAATGTGGGAATTGTGGAAGTTTGAAAAATGGCCAATTAATTTAAATGGGAACTTCCTGGAAATTTGGGAATTATGGGAAAAGCGGGATTTTTTAAAAATGATCAGGAGCATGAACGTCCTGAAGGAGCTGAATTGGTTGGTGTTGGAATTGTCTAAATGGGGCAAGAAATGTTATAGTAGTAAATGGTATTAGGGAATTTCGGGAAAATCAGGACAATTTTATGAACTTGGAAAAAGGGTAGTTTTCATTTTCAGAATGGTGGAATGTGTTGAAGGTGGAATGTTTTGAATGGGTTGAAGAATGTGGAAGTTTGAAAAATGGCCAATTCATTTTGAATGGGGAAAATGCAACAAAAAAAAAGAAGGAATTATGGGAAATCCAGGAATTTTTTTTTTTTAATTGTTAAAGTAGAGCACAAAATTCCTGAACAGGCTGAATATTTAGAAGTTGGAAGAGTTTGAATCAGATGAAAAATGTGTAAGTTGTGGGACTTTGAAGACTTTGATTTCAATGGGAATTTCAGAAAAAATTGGGAATTTCGGTAAAAGCTGGAATTTTTTGAAAATGTTAAAAAAAAAAAAAACTTTAATGGTCTGAATGAGTTGAAATGGTTGGTGTTGGAATTTTTCAAATCAATCGAGAAATTTTGAAGTAGTAACATGCTCAACTGAGAAATGGTATTACGGAATTCCTGGAATTTCGGGAAAACCGGGAATTTTTCCAGTTCGAAAAACAACTTTGTTTTTTGTCCTGATTAAGAGGAATGTTTTGACTGTGGAACGGTTGAAATGTGTTGAGAAATGTGGAAGAAGTAGTCGCCAGAAAAAAGGGTGGAAATAGGGCTTTGGAAAACCAGGAATTCTGGAAAATCCTGGAATTTTTTTGAACTTGGAAAAGGGGAAGTTAGAATTTCCAGAATGGTGGAGGTGAAATGGTTTGAATAGGTTGAAAAGTGTGGAAATGGTGAAAGTTTGAAAAATGGCCAATTCATTTTGAATGGGAAAAATGTCCCGGAAAACCTGGAATTCTGGGAAATCTGGGAATTTTTGGCATTTGTCCAGGGAAAGCCCGCGATTCCCGAATAGGCTGAACGCTTTGAAGTTGGAACGGTTTGAATCGGATGAAAAATGTGGGAGTTGTGGAACTATGAAGAATGTCCCATTCATTTCATTGGGAATTTCATGGAAATTTCGAGGAAAGCAGGGAATTTTTGGGAAAATGTTAAAAAACTTGAATGTTGTGAATGAGTTGAAATGGTTGGTGTTGGAACTTTTCAAAAGGGTCGAGAAATGTTGAAGTAGTAACATTTTTAATTGAGAAATGGTGTTATGGAATTCCAGGAATTTCGGGTAAAGCGGGAATTTTTTGGAAAAGTTAAAAAACTTGAATGTTGTGAATGAGTTGAAATGGTTGGTGTTGGAACTTTTCAAAACGATCGAGAAATGTTGAAGTAGTAACATTTTTAATTGAAAAATGGTATTAAGGAATTCCAGGAATTTCGGGTAAAGCGGGAATTTTTTGGAAAAGTAAAAAAACTTGAATGATGTGAATGAGTTGAAATGGTTGGTGTTGGAACTTTTCAAAACGATCGAGAAATGTTGAAGTAGTAACATTTTTAATTGAAAAATGGTATTAAGGAATTCCAGGAATTTCGGGTAAAGCAGGAATTTTTTGGAAAATGTTAAAAAACTTGAATGTTGTGAATGAGTTGAAATGGTTGGTGTTGGAACTTTTCAAAACGGTCGAGAAATGTTGAAGTAGTAACATTTTTAATTGAAAAATGGTATTAAGGAATTCCAGGAATTTCGGGTAAAGCGGGAATTTTTTGGAAAAGTTAAAAAACTTGAATGTTGATAATGAGTTGAAATGGTTGGTGTTGGAACTTTTCAAAACTATCGAGAAATGTTGAAGTAGTAACATTTTTCATTGAAAAATGGTATTAAGGAATTCCAGGAATTTCGGGAAAAGCGGGAATTTTTCCAGTTCAAAAAACAAATTGTTTTTTTGTCCTGATTAATAGGAATGTTTTGACAGTAGAATAATTGAAGTGGGTTGACAAAAATGTGGAAGTAGTCAACAGAAAAAAGGGTTTGAAAAAATTTAAATTTCTGGGAATTCCTGGAATTTTTTTGAACTTGAAAAAATTATAGTTGGGATATTTTTTTTTTAAAAGCATAAATTTGCAGTTTTATAAAAAAAAACTAGAAAAAAGCTACAGTTGCAATGTTACAAGAAAAAGGTCGTAAAATTACAAGAAAGTCATGATGTTGGAAAAATACAAATTTGCGACCGTATAAAAATAATGGGAATTTCGAGGAAAGCGGGAATTTTTTGGAAAATGTTAAAAAAAAAAAAACTTTGTTTTTTTGTCCTGATTAACAGGAATGTTTTGACAGTGGAACAATTGAAGTGGGTTGACAAATGTGGAAGTAGTCAACGGAAAAAAGGGTTTGAAAAAAATGGAAATTTCTGGGAATTCCTGGAATTTTTTTTAACTTGAAAAAATGATAGTTGGGATATTTTTTTAAAAAAAGCATAACTACAGTGTTTTATAAAAATTAAAAAAAACTAGAAAAAAGCTACAGCTTTCTGCTCCGCAGCTCCCAGTCTGTGGAATGCTCTCCCTGACCACCTGAGGGCACCACAGACTGTGGATGCTTATAATAAAGGCTTAAAAACCCTTCTTTTTTAAAAAAAAAAAACCTTCTTATAGATATATGCATACTAGTTCTAGCTATTAGGCGGTTCTAGTTTTTATTATCTTTTTATTTTTTTTCAGTACACTGTAGCACTTTGAGGTTGTTTGCTCAATGTAAAGTGATTTTTACAAATAAAATATATTATTATTATTATTATTATTACAGTTGCAATGTTACAGGAAAAAGGTCGCGAAATTACAAGAAAGTCACGATGTTGGAAAAATACAAATTTGCGACCCTATGAAAATAATGGGAATTTCAAGGAAAGCGGGAATTTTTTGGAAAATGTTAAAAAAAAACTTGAATGTTGTGAATGAGTTAAAATGGTTGGTGTTTGTAACTTTTCAAAACGGTCGAGAAATCTTGAAGTAGTAACATTTTTGATTGAGAAATGTTTTTCAGGAATTCCAGGAAAAGCGGGAATTTTTCCTGTTCAAAAAACAACTTTGTTTTTTTGTCCCGATTAACAGGAATGTTTTGACAGTGGAACAATTGAAGTGGGTTGACAAAAATGTGGAAGTAGTCAACAGAAAAAAGGGTTTGAAAAAAAAGGAAATTTCTGGGAATTCCTGGAATTTTTTTGAACTTGAAAAAATGATAGTTGGGATATTTTTTTTTTTAAAAAGCATACATTTGCAGTGTTTTATAAAAAAAACTACAAAAAAGCTACAGTTGCAATGTTACAAGAAAAAGGTCGTAAAATTACAAGAAAGTCACGATATTGGAAAAATACAAATTTGCAACGGTATAAAAATAATGGGAATTTCGAGGAAAGCGGGAATTTTTTGGAAAATGTTTTAAAAAAAAACTTTGTTTTTTTGTCCTGATTAACAAGAATGTTTTGACAGTGGAACAATTGAAGTGGGTTGACAAAAATGTGGAAGTAGTCAACAGAAAAAAGAGTTTGAAAAAAATTCACATTTGTAGGAATTCCTGCAATTTTTTTGAACTTGAAAAAATGATAGTTGGGATATTTTTTTTTTTAAAAAGCATAACTACAGTGTTTTATAAAAAATTTTAAAAAAATAGAAAAAAGCTACAGCTTTCTGCTCCGCAGCTCCCAGTCTGTGGAATGCTCTCCCTGACCACCTGAGGGCACCACAGACTGTGGATGCTTTTTAAAAAGGCTTAAAAACCCTTCTTTTAAAAAAAAAAAAAAAAAAAAGCCTTTTTATAGATATATGCATACTAGTTCTAGCTATTAGGCTGTTCTAGTTTTTATTTTTTTTAATTATTATTTTCAATACACTGTAGCACTTTGAGGTTGTTTGCTCAATGTGTATTATTATTATTATTATTACAGTTGCAATGTTACAAGAAAAGGGTCGTGAAATTACAAGAAAGTCACGATGTTGGAAAAATACAAATTTGCGAGCGTATAAAAATAATGCTGTAGTTTGAGGAGAAAAAGTTCACATGTTCACAAACTAAGTCAATAAATCCTTGGGCATAAAATGTTTTGCTTTTGTTCATACAATTTTCTGTAATAAAATTGGAACATCGTTATAGTTGCATTGTAACAAGTATTGACTTGGTATCGTCTCGATACCAACCCTCCTGTATCGCGGCACTTGATTGTCAATGGCAGCTGTTGGATTGGGAGAAAAGCTTCCCGAATCAACTTATACTGAAAAACAACTTTTAAAAACAACCTGAGACCAAAAAAAACGTCAAATTTATGGCTATAAATACACTTTATAGTTAAAAAATATGACGTTTAAACTCGGTTTGGTTGCTACGGATACCGGCGCGCGCGCCCACAGCACAACCGTTTTGAGTGAATGTGTCGACTTTTTTTTCACGGTCGTAAAGCTCGAAAAGTCGAGAAGAAAACAACTCACCGTTCTTGTCAAGTCGTTTGAGGGCGAGCCAAGTCTTGGAGACACGCGTTGTTGGCTCACAGGCGACATTAGACATCTTTTTAATGACCGGACGACACCACACTGACTCGGCAGACATGGACCGGATACGCTGGGACGGGCTGCATCCGGTGTGGCACTTTCAAAATAAAACTGATAATCCAGCCGTGAGGCGAAACTAAAGCACAGCAGTCGGAATTACGCTCCATTTGAAACCACAACAAGTTAATGAATAGTTAATATTGGTCTAAAATGTAAATGAATGAGTTTGTGTATAAGAAAAGATGACAGTACACAGCAAGTTGCATTTGAACAGGAGCTCTAACATTTATTACACAGCACCATTTCGTTACCCAAGTAGTTGATAGAAGAACAAAAGTTAAAGATTCAAACGTACGCGCTAACCAACTGTCCTTCTTTAGTACAGCTCCAAATTAAATTTGTCACCCGAGTAATTTTGCTGCCTTTTCCCTCCCAAGACGTCATCGTCTCTTAATGCACAAAGTTCTTCTCTCCTCTTTAATTAGCTGGTGATGGAAATCATATTGTTGGGACTTAGGATCTCGATCCAGTAGCCGTCAGGGTCCTGAATGAAGGCCAGACCTTTCATTTTACCTGGCAGGAACAAGACAGGTGCGTCACATGAATACCGACCAATCACATTTCAGCAGGCATTATAAATAGGCATTTTTTTTCCATGACCCGCAACAATAAGATGAAATAAAAGAGCAAAACGTGTGAAATGCAACGAGAAAAAGTTGACTCTAATAACACAAAGTGGTTATTTATTAAAGATGATTAATTATTATTATTAATAGATTATTTATGTAAACACAAGCTGTTTTTTTAACCTTTAAAACTGTCAATGCTAAAGAAATAATAATCAATCAAAACCAATGTTATGAAATATTAACCGATCGAAGGTTACAATTACTTTGCATCGACAATCTCGTTATGTGAATCACATTTATGTTGTGTTCAGAATTAATTGATGTTAATTATGCACAAATGAAGAACAGGAAGTGAACACGTGTCAGTACTGGAATTGCTATGACGTAGCAAAGGGGTACGATTAAATAAGATCCGCTTCTTTCTACTTCTTTTCGGACACGTAAAGAAAATTTAAATATAATATAAATATAAATAAATAAATATAATAAATAAACATATAATATAAATAAATATAAATAAATAAATATATAATATAAATAAATATAAATATAATATGTGAAATATCATACTAAAATTGTATACGTGTTCAAAATAAACTTACACTATCCAACCAAAATTGCACTGTGAAATATTTTTGGGGAAAAATATTGCATATTTTGTATGTCATTAAAAAAAAAAAAAACATAAAAAATATTTTAAAACATTAAATCGACAGATAGATCTAAAGTTGACCCAGAGACTTAAGTGTTGAAAGTGAAATAAAAAATGATTATTTACTTATTTTTAACACTTTTGGAGCCCCAAAAAGTTTTTGCGGGACTTTTTGAATTATCATTGCTCAAAACATAATTAAAATCAATGTAATGAATTACTGACCTATTTAGGGCTCCAATTACTTCACATCAAATACTATACTTGGAAATTTTTTGGGGGAAAATATTGCATATTTTTTGTTTTGCCATAAAACCTTTTTGACTGAGAGAGCCATGAAAGCCAAATATTTTTAAATGTATTTCCACGAGAGCCATACAAAAAATTTTAACACTGAATACAACTAAATGCGTGCATTCTTAAGTAAGACCAACATTTTTAGAGTACAATAGGTCTCGTATTCTTTTTAATAACATTGTTATTCTGAAGCTAACAATTAATAAAATAAATTACTTTATACAATTAATGCGACTTCTTGAACAGGTGCGGTAGAAAACGGATGGATGGATTAAAACGCATGAGAATGTTTTATATTTTGAACGTTATTTTTAACACTGCGATTACCAGCGGAATTATTCATTACTTATCGTGTTAAGCAATGTAAGCTAAGATTTATCTGAGAGCCAGATGCAGTCATCAAAAGAGCCACAGGTTCCCTACCCCTGATCTAGAGACAAAAGTGTTGAAAGTTACAAATATATATCTATATATGACTTATTTCTAACACTTTTATCCACAAGAATTTTAGATTTTTTATTCTATTTTTTTTTTTTTTTTAAAGAATCAAAATCAATGTTATGACTTATTGACCTATTAGAGGTCTAATTATTTCACATCCAATATTATACTTTGAAATTATTGGGGTGGGGGAATATAGCATATTTTGTGTTTTTGTCATACAAAAGATGGTTTTGACAAAAAGAGCATAAAACATAAAATTCAAACTTTATATCGACAGATAGATCTGAGATTGATCTAGAGACTAAAGTGTTGAAAAAAAGAAATTGTTTATTTATTTTTATATATATATATATATATATTTTTTTTTTTTCTAACACTTATCCCCAAGAGTTTTAGTTAGATGTATTTATTTATTTTATTTATATTGCCTTTTATTTACGACTTTTTCTTTTCATTTACCTTCTTTTGCCTTTTAATTAGGGTCTTAACCTTATATTTACCTTCTATTTTCTTTCTTTCACCTTTTATTTACTACTTTTATCTTCTATTTACCTTATTTTACCTTTTATTTATTACTTTTATCTTCTATTTACCTTCCTTTTAACTAATTTTACCTTATAATTACCTTTTATTACCTTCTATCTATCTCCTTTTACCTTTCATGTTCTTTTTACCTTTAATTTACTATGTTTACCTTTTAATTGCTTTATTTTACCTTCTACTTACCTTTTAATACCTTCTACTTATCTTAGTTTACTTGTTTTTTACCTTTAATTTACTACTTGCACCTTTCAATTACCTTATTTTATCTTCTATTTACTTTTTTACATTTTAATTAAATAAATAATAAATAAATGGGTTATACTTGTATAGAGCTTTTCTACCTTCAAGGTACTCAAAGCGCTTTGACACTATTTCCACATTCACACACACATTCACACACTGATGGCGGGAGCTGCCATGCAAGGCGCTAACCAGCAGCCATCAGGAGCAAGGGTGAAGTGTCTTGCCCAAGGACACAACGGACGTGACTAGGATGGTAGAAGGTGGGGATTGAACCCCAGTAACCAGCAACCCTCCGATTGCTGGCTCGGCCACTCTACCAACTTCGCCACGCCGTCCCGCCGTTACCTTATGTTATCTTCTTTTTACTTCTTTTAACTTTGAATTACTTGTTTTACCAATATCTACCTTATTTTATATTATATGTACTTCTTTTACCTTTTAATGTCTTCTTTTGCCTTCTATATTCATTATTTTACTTACTTATAGTACATTCCAATTACCGTTTTTCAGCTTATTTTTAAGTGACGTCTATTACCTTCTATCATCAATTTAACTTGTTAAAAATATATATACACTATATATATATAATATATATATATATATAGTGTATATTAAAAATTCATGTTGTCACCATCATCTGGCTTCTTGACAAACGTGACGTCTTGCTCTTCGAACAGTTTGCAGGCTTTGTTGACGTTGGGCACGGCGATCCCGATGTGTCCTGACAAAAGTGACAGAGGCAAATTAGTGTCCGTCAGCCTTAAATGAGAGAGAAAGGGAAAAAAAAACTTGCGTACTCATTCATAGACGAAAGTGAAAGGGGAAAAAAATGGCCAAGCTTACCGAAACCACGTGGATCTGCATTGCCGTTGTGGTAGGACTGACTTTCATCCGACTCCGACCCCCAGTTACTGGCAGGGACAGGAAAGAAACCAGAGGAATGAATGAAGTTTGCCGTTTCGGTATCGCAGATTTTTTTATGGTTATTTTTTAAGCATGTTTTGCCTATACAAATGGCTAAATTAACAAACAATATCAATGATATTGAACTTTGGTCTCACAGGATGAGATATTTAAAAAATAAATAAATAAATAAAAAAGGAATTAAGTTGCAAAGCTTAACGAAAAAATTTAAAGTTGAGAAAAAGTTGCACCATTACAAGAAAGAGTCAATATTGGACAGGAATATTACGACGAAGGATGGGATGTGATAAGATTTTTACAGTTCCACTTTCGGTTTTGCTTATCGGTTCTCTTATTGATTGTTATTTGAAAAAAAACAAAAAAACATACTTGTTTAGTTTAGTAGTAACATGTCCTAACCAAGTACCTACAGTGGAGTCTTAAGAGGCACATACGTAGCAAAAAATATGTTTTCAAAATAAATATAAATAAATCTTCTGTAGAATTTAACACCAAACATAAGAGGATACTTTAAAAACTTTTAAGAATCTTAGTCACCCCCATAGAAAATACACTGGTGAACTGAAAACATTAAAAATAGAGATGTCCGATATTATCGGCCGATATATGCGTTAAAATGTAATATCGGAAATTATCGGTATCGTTTTTTTATTATCGGTATCGGTTTTGTTTTTTTTTGGTTTTTTTAATTAAATCAACATAAAAAACACAAGATACACTTACAATTAGTGCACCAACCCAAAAAACCTCCCTCCCCCATTTACACTCATCCACACAAAAGGGTTGTTTCTTTCTGTTATTAATATTCTGGTTCCTACATTATATATCAATATATATCAATACAGTCTGCAAGGGATACAGTCCGTAAGCACACATGATTGTGCGTGCTGCTGGTCCACTAATAGTACTAACCTTTAACAGTTAATTTTACTCATTTTCATTCATTACTAGTTTCTATGTAACTGTTTTTATATTGTTGTACTTTCTTTTTTATTCAAGAAAATGTTTTTAATTTACCGTATTTCCTTGAATTGGCGCCGGGAATATAGTATTCGCCTGCCTAGAATTACAGCCGGGTCAAACTCGTTTCGCAAAATAATTAGCGCATGCTTGGCACTTCCGCCGGGTCAAATATGAGTCATTAAATGACTCCCGCCTCCAGGTGGTAGAGGGCGCTAGTGATCCTTCTTGCGACTACCAGTACTGCAGGAGACAGGTACTGCAGAAGAAGACAACAAGCAGCAAGCATGCAGCAATTGTTTGCTTGCACTTTTAACATGGAGGATTACATATCTAAAATAAAACCGTTTTCTAAACTGGACTTTCAATCGAAGCAGGAGGTAATAATTAAAGGAATATCTCCAGAGACTTTTAAAATTGAAGAAAGATGAGAAAGACTGCCTTTGATCAGAAGCAGCTGCACATGGACCCATCTACAAGTAAAGGTAAGGTCATAATAACGTTTTTTTTATTAAATGTGTTTTTCATGATAAGGTATGCGCCGGAGTGAGAAGAGGTTTTAAAATAATTAGAGCATGCTTGCTCATTCCGCATGGTTTTGGTAACCGCAGGAGTGAGAAGAGGTTTTAAATTAATTAGCGCCCCTGCGGCTATTCAAGGAAATACGGTATTTATCTTATTTTACTAATTTTTTTTAAAAAGTACCTTATCTTCACCATACCTGGTTGTCCAAATTAGGCATAATAATGTGTTAATTCCACGACTGCATATATCGGTTGATATCGGTATCGGTTGATATCGGTATCGGTAATTAAAGAGTTGGACAATATCGGAATATCGGATATCGGCAAAAAGCCATTATCGGACATCCCTAATTAAAAACATTAAAAAGTAGAGATGTCCGATAATATCGGACTGCCGATATTATCGGCCAATAAATGCTTTAAAATGTAATATCGGAAATTATCGGTATCGGTTTCAAAAAGTACAATTTATGACTTTTTAAAACGCCGCTGTGTACACGGACGTAGGGAGAAGTACAGAGCACCAATAAACCTTAAAGGCACTGCCTTTGCGTGCCGGCCCAGTCACATAATATCTACGGCTTTTCACACACACAAGTGAATGCAACGCATACTTGGTCAACAGCCATACAGGTCACACTGAGGGTTGCCGTATAAGGAACTTTAACACTGTTACAAATATGCGCCACACTGTGAACCCACACCAAACAAGAATGACAAACACATTTCGGGAGAACATCCGCAACGTAACGCAACATAAACACAACAGAACAAATACCCAGAACCCCTGTCAGCACTACCTCTTCCGGGACGCTACAATATACACCCCCCGCTACCACCAAACCCCGCCCACCTCAACCCCCCTTAAATCCCACCTGGAGTTGAATATGTTCTCTTACAGTATTTTGGAAAACCTTGTTTTTGATTGATTGATTGAAACTTGTATTAGTAGATTGCACAGTACAGTACATATTCCGTACGATTGACCACTAAATGGTAACACCCCAATAAGTTTTTCAACTTGTTTAAGTCGGGGTCCACGTTCATCAATTCATGGTAAAGTTACATTGTTTAATGCATCCAGCGGGGCATCACAACAAAATTAGGCATAATAATGTGTTAATTCCACGACTGTATATATCGGAATCGGTAATTAAGAGTTGGACAATATCGGAATATCGGATATCGGCAAAAAAGCCATTATCGGACATCTCTAATTGAGAATATAGAACATTACACACGGTGCTCAGAAATTTGTCAAAATGTTTTAGTACGACTTTGCTACGAAGCCGCACCGCTTGATGGAACACACAATATTATGGCTACCATAGTCAGACGTACTGTGCTTCAACATACAGGTATTATTAGGGTTTCCCCAAGAAACCGGTGGTGGTGGGGGCGTGGTTATGGGCGTGGTGACAATGACGGCATCAAGTCATTTTTAGAATTTGCAACAAGGATAGGATTTTCTTTAAAAGGGCTCAAAAATTAGGGATGTCCGATAATGGCTTTTTGCAGATATCCGATATTTTTTTTATTTTTTTTTATTAATCAATCAACAAAACAATACACAACAATACTACAACAATGCAATACAATTCCAAAAACCAAACCCGTCCCAGCAACACTAAGAACAACACTAAACCGAGCAATTGAGGACACACACATGACACGGAACAATCCAAATGTGGTGAAACAAAAATGAACATTATCAACAACAGTATCAATATTAGTAACAATTTCAAAATAGCAGTGATTAAAAAACCCTCATTGATATTATCATTAAAAACATAAATAAAAAATAATAAAAATTAGAAATGAACAATAGTGATATCTAGGGATGTCCGATAATATCGGCCTGTGCGTTAAAATGTAATATCGGAAATTATCGGTATCGGGTTTTTTTATTATCGGTATCGTTTTTTTTTGTTTTTTTTAATTAAATCAACATAAAAAACACAAGATACACTTACAATTAATGCACCAACCCAAAAAACCTCCCTCCCCCATTCATACTCATTCACACAAAAGGGTTGTTTCTTTCTGTTATTAATATTCTGGTTCCTACATTATATATCAATATATATCAATACAGTCTGCAGGGATACAGTCCGTAAGCACACATGATTGTGCGTGCTACTGCTCCACTAATAGTACTAACCTTTAACAGTTAATTTTACAAATTTTCATTAAGTACTAGTTTCTATGTAACTGTTTTTATATTGTTTTACTTTCTTTTTTATTCAAGAAAATGTTTTTAATTTATTTATCTTATTTTATTTTATTTATTTTTTTAAAAAGTACCTTATCTTCACCATACCTGGTTGTCCAAATTAGGCATAATAATGTGTTAATTCCCCGACTGTATATATCGGTTAATATCGGTATCGGTTGATATCGGTATCGGTAATTAAAGAGTTGGACAATATCGGAATATCGGATATCGGCAAAAAGCCATTATCGGACATCGCTAGTGATATCCGATATTCCGATATTGTCCAACTCTTTATTTACCGATACCGATATCAACCGATACTGATATCAACCGATACTGATATATGCAGTCGTGGAATTAACACATTATTATGCCTAATTTGGACAACCAGTTATGGTGAAGATTAGGTCCTTTTTTTAAAAAATTATAAAATAAAATAAGATAAATAAATTATAAAAATTGTTTTGAATAAAAAATAAAGTCAAACAATATAAAAACAGTTACATAGAAACTAGTAATTAATGAAAATTAGTAAAATTAACTGTTAAAGGTTAGTACTAACAGTGGACCAGCAGCACGCACAATCATGTGTGCTTACGGACTGTATCCCTTGCAGACTGTATTGATATATATTGATATATAATGTAGGAACCAGAATATTAATAACAGAAGGAAACAACCCTTTTGTGTGAATGAGTGTGAATGGGGGGAGGGAGGTTTTTTGGGTTGGTGCACTAATTGTAAGTGTATCTTGTGTTTTTTATGTGGATTTAATAAAAATACAAATAAAAACCCAAAAATAAAAACCGATACTGATAATAAAAAAACCGATACCGATAATTTCCGATATTACATTTTAACGCATTTATCGGCCGATAACATCGGCAGACCGATATTATCGGACATCTCTAGTATCAATATTAGTAACAATTTCAAAATAGCAGTGATTAAAAAACCCTCATTGATATTATCATTAAAAACATTAATAAAAAATAATAAAAATTAGAAATGAACAATAGTGATATCCGATATTGTCCAACTATATTTACCAATATCAACCGATACCGATATCAACCGATACTGATATCAACCGATACTGCTGTATACAGTCGTGGAATTAACACATTATTATGCCTAATTTGGACAACCAGGTATGGTGAAGTTAAGGTACTTTTTAAAAAAATTAATAAAATAAAATAAGATAAATAAATTACAAAAATTGTTTTGAATAAAAAAAAGTAAAACAATATAAAAACAGTTACATAGAAACTAGTAATTAAAGAAAATGAGTCAAATTAACTGTTAAAAGTTAGTACTATTAGTGGACCAGCAGCACGCACAATCATGTGTGCTTACGGACTGTATCCCTTGCAGACTGTATTGATATATATTGATATATAATGTAGGAAGCAGAATATTAATAACAGAAGGAAACAACCCTTTTGTGTGAATGAGTGTGAATGGGGGAGGGAGGTTTTTTGGGTTGGTGCACTAATTGTAAGTGTATCTTGTGTTTTTTAAGTGGATTTAATAAAAAAACAAAAACAAAAAACAAAAAAACGATACTGATAATTAAAAAAACGATACCGATAATTTCCGATATTACATTTTGACACATTTATCGGCCGATAATATCGGCAGACCGATATTATCGGACATCTCTAGTATCAATATTAGTAACAATTTCAAAATAGCAGTGATTAAAAAACCCTCATTGATATTATCATTAAAAACATTAATAAAAAATAATAAAAATTAGAAATGAACAATAGTGATATCCGATATTGTCCAACTCTATTTACCGATATCAACCGGTACCGATATCAACCGATACTGATGTATACAGTCGTGGAATTAACACATTATTATGTCTAATTTGGACAACCAGGTATGGTGAAGATAAGGTACTACTTTCGACGAAGAATATTTGTGAAATATTTCTTCAAACTTATTATGATTAAAATTCAAAATAATTATTCCGGCAAATCTAGAAAATCTGTAGAATCAAATTTAAATCTTATTTCAAAGTCTTTTGAATTTCTTTTAAAATTTTTGTTCTGGAAAATCTAGAAGAAATAATGATTTGTCTATGTTAGAAATATAGCTTGGTCCAATTTGTTATATATTCTAAGAAAGTGCAGATTGGATTTTAACCTATTTAAAACATGTCATCAAAATTCTAAAATTAATCTTAATCAGGAAAAATTACTAATGATGTTCCATAAATTATTTTTTTAATTTTTTCAAAAACATTCGAATTAGCTAGTTTTTCTCTTCTTTTTTTCGGTTGAATTTTGAATTTTAAAGAGTCGAAATTGAAGATAAACTATGTTTCAAAATTTAGTTGTCATTTTTTTCGTGTTTTCTCCTCTTTTAAACCGTTCAATTAAGTGTAAATATCATTCATTATTAATAATAACATAGAGTTAAAGGTAAATTGAGCAAATTGGCTATTTCTGGCAATTTATTTAAGTGTGTATCAAACTGGTAGCCCTTCGCATTAATCAGTACCCAAGAAGTAGCTCTTGGTTTCAAAAAGGTTGGTGACCCCTGCTCTAACCACAAGGCCACTGCGCAGGTGTCAATCAAACCAACCTTCGGCAGACCGACTTACTATTCACCTCCTGCCTCGTAAATGACGCGTCTCCACGCTGGTGAGACTTTGACGTGAGCGACGTCAAAAGAACACTTACTGTGTCAGCTCGATGGTGGCCCTGCGGGAAAACGTCCAGGACGTCCGGTCCTTCAGGTCGGCGGGGATCTCGTTCTTGTCCTCGTAGCCCAGGAAGAAGAGGGAGAACCTCATGGAGGGGAAGTCAAACTTCTGCAGCAGCCTGGGAGACAGCGGGTCAGTCCATTCCACGGCGCGAGGCGTCTGACTGGAATACTCACGTCATGCCCAGGATTCTGGTGTAGAAATCCAAGGATTTGACCGGATCTTTCACTCGCAGCATCGTCTGCTGCATCATGAAGTCCTAGGGGACATAACAAGGTGCTTTTTAGAGCAATAAATACATAAAAAAATCGAATTGATCAAGAATCATTACAAAAAATCTATATTTTTTGACACCCTTACAATATATATTGCGATAGACACGTAAATATCATTAAAAATGTGTTCAATTAAACATTCAATCATTTTTCTTCATCTTTGTTGGAAGAAACAGGAAGTGAACAAATGAACAAAAGGCACCCGCTCTCTGGTTGGTGAACGTTGTCACAACTTGTTTAAAAAGTCTTTACTTTGTTGACTGGGATGTTCACTCCTCCTTTATTTAACTGCAAACTGTGTCAGTGTTCAAATCACATCAATACTAGCTCAAATGTTTTGTCATCTCATCGAAGTGAACGCCGGCTGTGAAGATTGTGTATTCGAGGTGAGAGGTGTCACTCTTTATTTTTGTTGGCCAAACTGTTGTACTGAACTACAAAGAGAATAAAGCTATTAGACTTCATCTTTATTAGCCAAACTGCTTTGAGTTTTATATTAATATAAAAAAGTAAACACCAGTTGTTGTTTTTTTTCCATTTATTGTGTTTTTTTCATGTCACCAAGGTATTACTTCAAAAACCATTCATGTGACACATCATTTTGTTAATGTTTTATTGTGTGTAGTTAATCCCTTTACGACATATTTGTGCTCAAACTCTTAATGGATCTGTCCCGATACATCATCTACTTGTACATAACTTAAAAATATAAATAAATAATCAATTAAAAAAATGCAAAAATACAGATAAAGGCATCATGTACTGACAAAAAGCTGACACGTTGATATTAATAATGAATAAAAAAACATGTAACATTATATATAAATATATATATATGTATATATATTAGGGCTGCAACAACTAATCGATTAAATCGATTAAAATCGATTATTAAAATAGTTTAATTAGATTAATTAAATAGTTTAATTAGATTAATTTAGTCATCGATTCGTTGGATCTATGCTTTGCGCAGAGTTGTTGTTTTGTTTTTTTTAATACAATTTTTTTTTTTTTTCATAAACCTTTATTTATAAACTGCAACATGTACAAACAGCTGAGAAACAATAATCAAAATAAGTATGGTGCCAGTATGCTGTTTTTTTTCAATAAAATACTGGAAAGGACAGAAATGTAGTTTGTCTCTTTTATCCGATTATTAATCGATTAATCGAAGTAATAATCGACAGATTAATCGATTATCAAATTAATCGTTAGTTGCAGCCCTAATATATATATACATACATACATACCTGTATATCTGTATCATGAATCAATTTAAGTGGACCCCGACTTAAACAAGTTGAAAAACGTATTCGGGTGTTACCATTTAGTGGTCAATTGTACGGAATATGTACCTTAATGTGCAACCTACTAATAAAAGTCTCAATCAATCAATCAATCAAATACATACATACATACATACATACATATATATTAGGGCTGCAACTAACGATTAATTTGATAATCGATTAATCTGTCGATTATTACTTTGATTAATTGATTAATAATCGGATAAAAGAGACAAACTACATTTCTTTTGTAATAAAGTTCAAAACAAAAGCTATAATCCATCAAATAACTTTACTGAGAGATTTTAGCAGGGTAAAACACATGACGAACACTTTTACGACCAACCGGAAACATAGCAACCAGGCTAGCAACGCACCTCCTTTACGGCAGCTGTCGCAACGTTCTTAAAGCAACCGCAGCACATACATATATATACAACATATCTCCCTTTTTTAACTTTTGTTTTTCTTTCCTTGTAAACAAAACAAAATCACACTGTAGATGTGTTGTCTGTCTAATTATAAATAATGCAGACGAGGCGTGTTGGCTGAGTTCTTGACGTTTACTTTCACAGCGTGGCAACATGCAACACTTTTCGGGGCTAACACGCATGCTCGTAACTCCCGTTGCATGCTGGGTAGTGTAGTTGTTATATTCTGTAGCTCATAACATTTTTCCCCCTATAAAGAAATAATGTTAAGTCAATAAAGTGTATTTCTTTTTTTAGCTTTAACTTTTCATTTTTTAGCATTGTAACCACATTTGCAAACAACTTTTCTCTTCATAGAATTTTCTTTCAATAAAGAAATAAAGTGCAAAAATGTCAAAGCATCATAACAAACAGTTATGTCAAATAGCAGCAGAAGTGCACTTTTTGGAGAGCTGTATTATTTTCAGTTTTGTGCCCAAGGGACTGATTTTATTTAACACTATATTATTATTTATACACCTATAGTGATCACAGAGACAGCTTGTTTTTGTGTTACTGTATATATTTGTTTCTCTGAAAAATCCCACTTAATATACTTTGGGTAACAACAGTCCATATTTATTTATTTTATTTTATTTTTTTAGGTGGGTAACAGTCAATATTTATTTATTTATTAGATTTTATTTTTTTATTATATAATAAAAGTGAGCTTTTGTTAAACCAAATATTGTGTTTTTTTTCCATATACAACAACCTATCTGGACTCCATAAGAGAATCGATAAGGAATCGGTTCGATAAGAGGATTCGATAATAGGCTCGAACTCGATAATTCCTTATCAAACATCATCCCTAGTAGACACATAGAATCATCATACTGCTGTGATTATATGCATCAAGTGTTCATTCAAGGCTAAGGCAAAATATCCAGATATATATCGTGTATCGTGACATGGCCTAAAAATATCGAGATATTAATAAAAGGCCATATCGCCCAGCCCTAATTCAAACTATTCTTACATTCATATTAGTCAGCATTTCAGTTCAACTTCAGCATTGTTGCATTCACACACAATTCCTTCAGGAATTGCCTCTTCTAGTTATTAGTAGTGCAGTGTTTGAGGTGTTTAGTATGGCGTCACATTAGTACCAAAAATCCAAGCGCGTGAGAACTGTTATCGCGCGCTGATTCTCCACTTCGTGCGCGCGCGACACCCTTTTGCGGGCGCGTGGTGCCTTTGTGCGTGCGCGCGCGCGTGGTGCCTTTGTGCGTGCGCGCGCGCGCGGTGCCTTTCTACGCGCGCGCAGTGCCTTTCTGCGCACGCGCGGTCTCGGTCTGTGCGCTGTCATGTTTCATTTTGGTACTTTGGGGGCGGGCATGCTTAGACCGCCCCTTCTTTCTGATTGGCTTTGAAAAAATAAAAATAAAAAATAAAAATAATACAACTTCAAGTAGGTTGTAAAAAAAAGGCAGATGAAGTGAAACTATAGCAATGCTTTTCTTTACACTCTCTCCTGCACACAGATACTCATGTTATGAGAAGTATATTGCTTCAAAAATATTAACATTAATTGTTGATATTTTAAACATCTTTCAGATTACATTGCTCGAATTCAAAAACCACTTTGCTACACAAATATTAGGCCCAATGTGCAGGATTATTCTATTAGTATTAGTTATTTTTATGGTTTATCATATCTTAGCTTATTTTTATGTTTTATCATATCTTAGCCTATTTTTATATGGTCTTATTATATTTATATTTCAGTTTTTATTGTATTTTATTTTATTGTTTTTCATATTGTAGTTTATTTTTATGTTTGATTATATCTTATCTTATTTCATATTATTTTTGGACTTTTACCTGATGTGTATTTTAATTATTTTGAATCCATTTATTTGATCATCTAGTGTTTCCTCAAAGAGCCCTCTGGATCTCCACGTCCAGAGGGCTCCTGTGATTGGCTATTGTCATTGTGTTGTTATTATTATTGTTGTTTGTTTATTTTTATGTACATGTTTGACTGTCTTCATGGGGTGTGGGTGTTATTTCTCATTTTGTTTTTAACTATGTAAAGCACTTTGAGCTGCATTTTAAATGTATGAAAAGTGTTTTATAAATAAAAATTTATTATTATTATTTTTAGTAAAAGTACCCTTACAATCACTCCAAACCAGTTCAATATTTACCTCTTTTTCAGCCAACATTTTTTTATCCACTTCTTCCTCCGTTAATCTTGATACATATTGACGATGACCCGCCCTGCTATACTTCTGATTGCTCAAAGCCAATCAGAAAGAAGGGGCGGTCTAAGCATGCCCGCCCCCAAAGTACCAAAATTAAACATGACAGCGCACAGACCGAGACAGCGCGCGCGCAGAAAGGCACCGCGCGCACGCAAGAAGGCCCCGCACGCGCGCACAAAGGCACCACGCGCGCGCAAAAGGGTGTCGCGCGCGCGCACGAAGTGGAGAATCAGCGCGCGATAAGTTTTTACGCGCTTGGATTTTTGGTACTGTTGCGTCGACCAGCATTCCTCCAATGGGGAATTCAAATTGCTAGTCTCTCCCAGATTCTTTTTATGGCAATAAACTGATGTTTATATTCAATCAACAGGCAGTAGTTGGTATTTTGTGGTTTATTCTCAAAGCTTAGAGGACAAACCTGATGGAAATGGAACATTAGCTATTTAAAATATGACTATAGACATATAAAAGAAGTAACTCTTAATTATGGATAAATGTGGATATATGCATCCGTCAATACTAATGTGACGCCATAGTTTAGTTGCAAACTACAAGCACACAAATAAACAAATTAGACGCCTAGCACTCATTATCTCTGCATGAGCAGGCTGGGCTTCACGTGAGACATGTGAGGGCAGGCTTCTTGAAGTCGTGACAAACTCTGCGGTTAAATAAAACACTTGAAGCTGCTGCGGGAGGCGAGGGAAACCTAGGTGCGTGTTCTGACACCGGCTCGTGGAAAAACGGAGTGGAACCTCACCCCGGTGCGACCAAACGCACGTCTCTGACAAGCGCCGGCACGTGAAACCGTGGAATTAAGAGAAACAACTCGCTCCAGGGTCAAGCTGTCAACATCGTAAAACCTTTATGAAGTCCACAGGAGGTGTTACTAAATATTATTAACCCTCACGCAAGTGTAAAAAGAAGTTAAACAGTTTTTTTTAAATAATTTGCCTCATGCAACTAACTTACAAGCGTAAAAAGAAGTTAAGCGCAACAAAACATAAAAAAAAACATTAGCTTACATCATTATTACAAGTAACGGTGTGCCGTTCTAATATTGATATCAGTTCGATACCAGCAAAAAAAAACACAACCAAGTATTGGATTGTAAAAGCTTGCATGTAAAATCGCTGATATCAAGTCTGATACGGGCAGTCCTGCAGTGTTTACGTGTGCAAAGTTAACACCTGAATGTCCTCTAATAAGCACACGACGTCTTCTTAGTCAAGTCCATCCATCCATTTTCTACAGCTTGTCCCTTTTGGTGTCGCGGGGGGGGGGGGGGGGGTGCTGGAGCCTACCTCAGCTGCATTCGGGCGGAAGGCGGCGTACGCCCTGGACAAGTCGCCACCTCATCACAGGGCCAACACAGATAGACAGACAACATTCACACTCACATTCACACACTAGGGCCAATTTAGTCATTTACAAAAAAGGTGAACATGCTAGGCTATAGGCTACAAAGAGCTGGCAGCTACACAACTGCTGAGCACATAATAGCACACAAGCTAAACATACGAATAGAACAATATTGTAGTGTAAAACAGCACATTTGCAAATGTAAACAAGTATCAAATAATTAAAGTTGAATATTACTTAGTCTCCAAGGCAGACACGCATTGGAAGGTATCCAGTAACAAATGTGTCCGCATGATTCAAAATCCTGCCGCCATGAGCTTAACTTGATGAATTAATGTGGCCACTAGGGGTCACAAAAAAAATTCCAAAAAAAAAAAAAAAAAAAAAAATTCAAAAAATTTACCACTCCACTTCAACTTAAAGACAGCATAAGTCCATTTTAGACGGTTAAAAATAAATAGGTTGGTGTTTTTCAGACGTACCATTGTTCCCCGTTTGACTCATTTAAAAAAAATCAGCAACATTTTACACTACAAAAATAATAAATGTGTGAGTCGTGCTGATATCTTGTCAGATGAATATCGATATTGGGCAAAAGTCATTATAGGTATCGTATTGGAAGTGAAAAGGTTGAATTGGGACAGTCCTAATCACAAGTAAGAGATAAACATTCAGAGATTTTTTTACTTGCCATAACCTTTAATTTACCTTCTTTTACTTTGTTTTACTTCCTATACTCCTTTTTTACCTTTTATTTATCTTCTTTCTGTATCGTCTAATGAACCTATTTGACCTTTTCTGACCGTCTTTTAGCTTACTTTAACTTCTTTTACCTTTTATTTTCCTCCATGACCTTCTATTTAGGCAAGGCAAGTTTATTTATAGAGCTCAATTCGCACACAGACTAACTCAAAGTGCTGTACAGAAAATTACAAGGGAAAAAAAAAACCCATCATAAAAATAATCATAATTCAAAATAATCATCATAAAAACAATCTAATTCAAAATAAAATCAAAGAGTAGATGAAATATTTTCAGTTGTCATATCCACAAGCAAATAAAAGTGTTTTCAGCCTGGATTTAAACTTTGCCAACTTTGAGGCCTGTCTCACATCTTCTGGAAGACTACTACAGATTTTAGGAGCAGAAAAAAATTGAAATATTTACCTTGTTTTAACTTCCATTTAACTTATTTTGCTTTCTATATTTCCTGTTTTACCTTTTAACATATACACACCTTTTATTTTCCTTCTTTTACCTTATATTTACCTTTTATTTACTATGTTTGCCCTTTATTTACAACTTGTTCTTTCCATTTACCATCTTTTAACTTTCTATTTTCTTTCTTTTACCTTTTATTTACGTTTATCTTCTATTTACCTTTTAAGTAATTTCACCATATACTTACCTTTTATTACCTTCTATCTTATTTTACCTTTTATTTACCTTTAATTTACTATGTTTATCTTTTAATTGCCTTTCATTACCTTCTACTTACCTTTCATTACCTTTTACTTATCTTAGTTTACTTTTAATTTATTACTTGCACCTTTCAATTACCCTTTTTATCTTCTATTTACTATTCTACCTTCTACTTTGTGTAACCTTTTATTTTCCTTATTTTGCCTTCTATTTACCTTTTATTTACTACTTGTTCTTTCTATGTACCTTTTATTTACAACTTTTACCTTTTATTTAATGCCTTAACGTTATATTTACCTTTTATTTTCTTTATTTTACCTTTTATTTACTACTTGTATCTTCTATTTACCTTTTAATTCTTACGAGTATCTTCTATTTACCTTCTTTTACCTTTTATTTAACACATTTGACCTTATTAGCTTTTATTACCTTCTATCTTCTTTTACCTTTAATTTACTATGTTTTCCTTTTTTTGGCCTTATTTTACCTTCTACTTATCTTAGTTTTATTTATTTTTTATTCCATATTTGTTTCCACTACCGCACCTTAAGTTGGAGTCCTTAATCTCGTTATATGCAAATATAATGACAATAAAGTCCATTCTATTCTATTCTAGTTTACTTTTTATTTACTATTTGCACCTTTTTATTATCTCATTTTATCTTCTACTTTTTTACCTTTTAATTACTTTCTTAACCCTTTTAATTTCCTCATTTTATCTTCGCTACACTTGTTACTTTTAATTATGTTACCTTTTATTTACCTTAATTTATCTTTTTTCTACTTCTTTTACCTTTTAATGCGTATTTTACCAATATTTACCTTATTTTATACCTTTTAATTTCTTATTTTACCTTCTATATTCATTATTTTACTTACTTTGCTTTACTTATTTTATTTTTAAGTGACGTCTATCACCTTCTATTTACCTTTTATCATCAATTTAACTTGTTTTACCTTCTTGTATGTGGTCCGGATCTTATAAATGTGTTTTAGTTCCACTCATTAAACTTGAAGCAACAGAATATCGAATGAATCGATGAATGGTTGCAGCCCTAAACCAAAAAGGTGACACCTGTGCAAATGCAGCTCACTAAAATCTTACACATTTCAGCCAAATCCGTGATTGTGTGACGTCATTTGTGAGCGCCTTTTGGAGGAGTCCTTGCAGGTCAAAGTTCAAGCAGAGCTCACACATTCCTGCAGTATTTCAGTGAAAAGACTACTTGTCACAGCAAAAACAAAGAATTCCAAGAATCTGAGAGATATTGGTGATACATTTATCCGCCCCGTTATGTAAGTGCTACCTAATAAAGAGTTTAAATGGAGTAAAAGTGCACATAACGTCGATGCATAAACAGGTTGGCACACTTTATTCAACCAGCTAATGCTAGGCTAGCTAGCCTGCTAGCTACCGCCTTACGTCTCATTGCGCCAACATGTTAACAACACCTAAAAAAGTTAACTTTTAAGACGAACAAACTTCTTACCTTGGTTATTGGATCCGCATCTTTACAAGCCGCCGCCACCAGCTCGTCCGATAGACCTTTGTCACTCATTTTTTGTGAGGTTGTGTGTAGTCAGTACCTGGATGACATGTTACTTTAAAGAGGGGAGCTCGGTAATGATCGGTGACACTCGGCAGCCTCCGGGCGCTCGCTCGGCTGTGATTGGTTGTTTGTCTGTCAAATTCACTTAAACCCCGCCTTCACGCTGGCGCCACAATAAAAGTAGGAGTAGAGACGAGAACGGTGAAAATGGATTAAAATACACACATTGGATCTAAGTAAATGCCATTTAAACTGTTAAGTTAACATAAATACGCATTCAGACACATCACACCGCAAATATGTTTTTTATTTACGCATTAAAATGAACGTTGCGACTTTTAATTTGAAAACAAAGGTCGGAAGTGAACTATCGTTACGGAAACAAGAACTGAACGTTGAGTACTAGTTTTGCCGACATATAAATAAGGTTAATAAGCTACTAAATTTGGCATATTTATGGAAGATAATCTACGAATAATTATTCATTTTAAATAAATATTACGTAAAAGTCGATTGGGAAACCTAAATTCTTTCAGTGGATTGATTATTTTAAATTGTTATATTATTATTATAATTGTAATATTTCTTTCCTACTCCTTTTAGGATGTGTTTGGACTATGTTTACAGATATTTTTTTAACTTGTATTGAATTTTGCAAAAATTTTTACATACAAGGAAAACAAATACACGTCCATGGACGCTGTTTCAAGTGTGCCTGGTTAATAAAGAGTATTTATTACGAAAGCTTTTTTTTTTTCTTTTTTTTTTACACTGAATTTATGGAGCTGATTTTATATTTTTTCCATCACATTATGCTGACAATGTACATCCATCCATTTTCTACTGGTGGTCCCTCTTGAGTAATTTTTATAGAGATTTTTTTACACTGAATTTTTCTGCACTGATTTTTTTTTAAGCTGAATTTTAATGTACTATTTTTTTACACTGAATTTTAAAACACTATTTTTGTTACACTGAATTTGTTTTATACGGAGCCCCTACAGGGACATGGGGGAATTTTTTGTTTTGTTTTTTAGACATGTATCTCAAACTTTCTCGTGCGCACGAGAAACTTTTGATAAAGTTATAATAAAAATATAAACTTTTTTTTTTTTTTTAAACATGTATCTCGTGCGCACGAGATAGTTTCTCGTGCCCACGAGATACATGTCTAAAAAAATAAAATAAATTTTATTTTTATTTTTTATAATTTTATAAAAAGAAAGTATCTCGTGCGCACGAGATACATGTCTAAAAAAATAAAATAAATTTGAATTTTATTTTTTATAATTTTATAAAAAGAAACTATCTCGTGCCCACGAGATACATGTCTAAAAAAATAAAATAAATTAGAATTTTATTTTTATTTTTTATAATTTTATAAAAAGAAACTCTCGTGCCCACGAGATACATGTCTAAAAAAATAAAATAAATTAGAATTTTATTTTTATTTTTTTATAATTTTATAAAAATAAACTATCTCGTGCGCACGAGAAACTCTTATGCGCACGAGATACATGTCTAAAAAAAAATGAAATTTTTTATTTTTTAAAATAATTTTATAAAAAGTTTCTCGTGCTCACGAGATAGTTTCTCGTGCGCACGAGATACATGTCTAAGAAAAATAAAAAATGATTACAAAAATAAATTCCCCCATGTCCCTTTAGGGGCTCCGTAGTTTTACAATGATTTTTTTTGCAAACATATTTTTATTAAGGCAAGTCCAATTATTTCCGACACATTTTTATACACTGAATGTTAAGACTATTTTCTTTCACTGATTTAAACACATTTTTTTACAGTAGATATAAAACACTATTTTATGATTTTTTTTTGTAAACATTCTTTGCTGTTATAGCTACCGCCTTACGTCTCAATGCGCCGACATGTTAAACACACCTAAAAAAGTTTACTTTTGATACAAACAAACTTCTTACCTTGGTTATTGGATCCGCATCTTTACAAGCCGCCGCCACCAGCTCGTCCGATAGACCTTTGTCACTCATTTTTTGTGAGGTTGTGTGTAGTCAGTACCTGGATGACATGTTACTTTAAAGAGGGGAGCTCGGTGATGATCGGTGACACTCGGCAGCCTCCGGGCGCTCGCTCGGCTGTGATTGGTTGTTTGTCTGTCAAATTCACTTAAACCCCGCCTTCACGCTGGTGCCACAATAAAAGTACGAGTAGAGAGTCCAGTACGGTGAGAATGGATTAAAATACAGATATTTGATCTAAGTAAATGCCATTTAAACTGTTGAGTTAACATAAATACACATTCAGACACGACACACCGCAAATAGTTGTGTATTTACGCATTTAAATGAACTTTTAATTTGAAAACAAAGGTCGGAAGTGAACTATCGTTACGGAAACAGGAACTGAATGTTTTTTAAAACCTTTATTTATAAATTTCAACATTAACAGGAACTGAATGTTGAGTACTAGTTTTGCCGAAATATAAATAAGATACTACATTTGTCATATTTATGGAAGATAATCTACAAATTATTAATTTTACATAAATATTACGTAAAAGTCGATTGTGAAACCTAAATTGTTAGTAAAGTATTGGATCACGGTAAAAAAATAAATTAAAAAAAGCCCTGAAATTCTTTATTGGAGAAATTTAAGGTGTTCTAGATAAACCCAATTTTTCGTATCAATTTTATTTTTAATCCGAGTTTTTATTTGTATATATTTCTATTTGTTTTCTCTACGTTTTTGTTTTTGTAAAACAATAAGTGTATTAAAAAAAAAAAGTCCAGAAATATTTGTTGCTTTAAATTTAGAGTAATTTTTATACAGAGATTTTCTTTACACTGAATTTTCATGCGCATATTGTTGTTTTTTTACACTGAATTTTTCTGCATTGATTTTTTTAAGCTGAATTTTTATATACTTTTTTTTTTTTACATTGAATTTTAAGACTATGTTTTACACAACATTTTTTTAACATATTTTTATTTTTTATTGTTTTTTTACACTGAATTTTTCTGCATTGATTTTTTTTAAGCTGAATTTTTATATCCTTTTTTTTTTTTTTACATTGAATTTTAAAACACTATTTTTTACACAACATTTTTTTAACATATTTTTATTTTTTTTAGTCAGCCTTTTTCCTACACTTTTATACACTGAATGTTAAGGCTACTTTATTGCTGATTTTTTTTTAAGAGTAAATATAAAACACTTTTATGTTGAAATTTTATACAGTTAATTTCTTTGACACTGTATTTTAAAACACCATTTTTTTTACACTGAATTTTTATAGTTTTAAAAATTGGTGTAAAAGTCTGTCCATAAAAATTCAATGTAAAATTTGTATTTTAAATGCAGTATAACAAAAAATAAATCTGTGTAAAAAATTACAGTGCAAAAAAAAAACTATTTTTGCACTGAAATTTTATACACAGATTTGTTTATGTACAGTGCAATTGGGATGTAGTCAGCAATTTCCCTCCACTCAAGATGTGTACACTGAATTTTAAAACGATATTTTTAAAAACACAATTTTTTACACTGAAATTGTTTTACAATGATTTTTTTGTAAACATTTTTATGAAGGCAACTTGAAAACATAATACAATTGGGATTTAGTCGGCATTTCTTCGACACTAAAGTTTTATACACTGAATTTTTCACGCTGAATTAAAAAACTTTTTTTTTTACACTGAATTTGTTTAAAACAATATATTTTGACAAAATTACATTTTTAACACAAATGTTGCTATTTTTTAATCATTGAAATTGTCAGCATAATTTGATATAAATAAAAACTCAATTCACCAAATTCAAACGCAAAAAATTCAATGTTCAAAAAAAGTTTTTGTAATAAAAACACAAATTAACCTCCGTAGTGGGGCCTCAGAGATATTAGGACATTTGATAAAAAATTATCCAATATGGAGGGCATTTTTTATTAATTTGTACAAAATTATATATATTTATATAAAACCAGTGAAGTTGGCTTGTTGTGTAAATGGTAAATAAAAACAGAATACAATGATTTACAAATACTTTAACTTATATTCAATTGAATAGACTGGGTTAGGGTTAGGGTAAGTTAGGGTAAGTTAGGGTTAGGGTTCCAAAAACAATGTGAAATGTGGACTCGTCAGGACCACAGAACACTTTTCCACTTTGCATCAGTCCATCTTAGATGAGCTCGGGGCCCAGCGAAGCCGACGGCGTTTCCGGGTGTTGTTGATAAACGGCTTTGGCTTTGCATCGTAGAGTTTTAACTTGCACTTACAGATGTAGCGACCAACTGTAGTTACTGACAGTGGTTTTCTGAAGTGTTCCCGAGCCCATGTGGTGATATCCTTTACACACTGATGTCGCTTTTTGATGCGGTACCGCCTGAGGGATGGAAGGTCACGGGCATTCAATGTTAGGTGCAGTGATTTCTCCAGATTCGCAGAACTTTTGATGATATTACGGACCGTAGATGGTGAAATCCCTAAATTCCTTGCAATAGCTGGTTGAGAAATGTTGTTCTTAAACAATTTTGTCACGCATTTGTCGACAAAGTGGTGACCCTCGCCCCGTCCTCGTTTGTGAATGACTGAGCATTTCATGGAAGCTGCTTTTTATACCCAATCACGGCACCCACCTGTTCCCAATTAGCCCGTTCACCTGTGTGATGTTCCAAATAAGTCTCTTTTGAAACACGTTGCAGGCACCAAATTCCAAATGAGCTAATATTTGCAAAAAAACAACAAAAGTTTACCAGTTGGAACGTTAAATATCTTGTCTTCGCAGTCTAATTCAATTGAATAGAAGTTGAAAAGGATTTGCAAATCATTGCATTCTCTTTTTATTTACCATTTACACAACGTGCCAACTTCACTGGTGTTTTTCGTATATCCCGGTTACACAAGGAGCACCACGGTCAGACAAAATGGTCGAGATGGCGAGTTTTGGTCTCCAAATGTGGGACGATTTCAAAAGGTGATAAATCACAGCTTCGGGAGACATGTTGCCACAGAGCTAACTTTATTACGGATAGGTGGTGTTTGAACGGTGGTCACTTTAGATTGGATGCGGGAGGAGGACGGATGACAAAACATCCAACCTTCATGTCAGACTCCTATCCTGGCACCGCTTCTATCCTTGCCTTCACATGATCAACATTTGTATTCACCACTAAAGGCTATTTTCATCCAGTTAAGGCGGATCGTGGACAAAAAAAAAAGCAGATTTCTCACACACCACTGAGGTTAAATGTTTCTCCCCACCCCCCTCGTCCCATGATAAAAAAAAGAGAATATATATATATATATATATATATATAAGCGCCCTTGGATAGAAAAAAGGTGAGGTGGTCAGTAGCTGCGTCCAAACATGGTGTAGTACTGTGCCGCCTCCTTGCCGCTCACACACATCTGACCTGGCTGCAGCGTCTTCAGGGGCGAGAAGGGAATACACAAGCTCTTGGCTCCCATGGAAGGCGCGCCGGGCTCCAGGTCCTGGTCCCTGGTACGGGAAGAACAAGCCATGAAGCTTAAATGACATCACATGGACCAAGATGAGACCTTCTGGAGGAAAGTTCTGTGGTCAGATGAAGCCAAAATGGAGCTGTTTGGAAAAGAAGGAAGATCTCCATCGAGACGGAGGGACTTTTAAAACTGAAGAAAGATAAGGAAGACTTCTATAAACAAGTTATCGATGCTTTTGTTCAGAAGGAGCGGCGCATGGACTTCATTTATAAGTAAAGGTAAGACCATAATAACGTTTTTTTTTTTATTAAATGTGCTTTTTTGTGTGCTACAGTTTGTATGTGTAAAGAATGCTGGTATGAGCTTTTAAACATAACCCATTAACTGCTGCCAATCACATGGTGAATAAGATACTCTTTAGGGTTCATATGTTTGTAAATCTGACTGTGATGAAGTCAGTGCCTCACCAGCCATGAACCTCACCGCACGTCACTGAGACATATACACTACCGTTCAAAAGTTTGGGGTCACATTGAAATGTCCTTATTTTTGAAGGAAAAGCACTGTACTTTTCAATGAAGATAACTTTAAACTAGTCTTAACTTTAAAGAAATACACTCTATTAGGGATGTCCGATAATATCGGCCTGCCGATATTATCGGCCGATAAATGCGTTAAAATGTAATATCGGAAATTATCAGTATCGTTTTTTTTATTATCGGTATCGTTTTTTGTTGTTTTTTTTTTTTAATTAAATCAACATAAAAAACACAAGATACACTTACAATTAATGCACCAACCCAAAAAACCTCCCTCCCCCATTTACACTCATTCACACAAAAGGGTTGTTTCTTTCTGTTATTAATATTCTGGTTCCTACATTATATATCAATATATATCAATACAGTCTGCAAGGGATACAGTCCGTAAGCACACATGATTGTGCGTGCTGCTGCTCCACTAATAGTACTAACCTTTAACAGTTAATGTTACTCATTTTCATTAATTACTAGTTTCTATGTAACTGTTTTTATATTGTTTTACTTTCTTTTTTATTCAAGAAAATGTTTTTAATTTATTTATCTTATTTTATTTATTTTTTTTAAAGTACCTTATCTTCACCATACCTGGTTGTCCAAATTAGACATAATAATGTGTTAATTCCACGACTGTATATATCGGTTGATATCGGTATCGGTTGATATCGGTATCGGTAATTAAAGAGTGGGACAATATCGGATATCGGCAAAAAGCCATTATCGGACATCCCTACACTCTATACATTGCTAATGTGGTAAATGACTATTCTAGCTGCAAATGTCTGGTTTTTGGTGCAATATCTACATAGGTGTATAGAGGCCCATTTCCAGCAGCTATCACTCCAGTGTTCTAATGGTACAATGTGTTTGCTCATTGGCTCAGAAGGCTAATTGATGATTAGAAAACCCTTGTGCAATCATGTTCACACATCTGAAAACAGTTTGGCTCGTTATAGAAGCTACAAAACTGACCTTCCTTTGAGCAGATTGAGTTTCTGGAGCATCACATTTGTGGGGTCAATTAAACGCTCAAAATGGCCAGAAAAAGAGAACTTTCATCTGAAACTCGACAGTCTATTCTTGTTCTTAGAAATGAAGGCTATTCCACAAAATTGTTTGGGTGACCCCAAACTTTTGAACGGTAGTGTATAAGTAAAGGTAAGACCATAATAACGGGGTTTTTTTTATTAAATGTGCTTTTTTGTGTGCTACAGTTTGTATGTGTAAAGAATGCTGGTATGAGCTTTTAAACATAACCCGTTAACTGCTGCCAATCAAATAGTGAATAAGATACTCTTTAGGGTTCACATGTTTGTAAATCTGACTGTGATGAAGTCAGTGCCTCACCAGCCATGAACCTCACCGCACGTCACTGAGATATATACATATATATATATATTTATTTTTTTTACCGATTAAAAATCGATACAAATAATTCATTAAAAAATGTAATTTATTAGACACTCCTAATATACAGTACACTTTATATTGTGATCAAAGTGTACAAATCGTCACTAAAAATGGACTTTTGTCGAGGCTAAAACTAGGGATGTCCGATAATGGCTTTTTGCCGATATCCGATATTCCGATATTGTCCAACTCTTTAATTACTGATACCGATATCAACCGATACCGATATCAACCGATATATACAGTCGTGGAATTAACACATTATTATGCCTAATTTGGACAACCATGTATGGTGAAGATAAGGTACTTTTTTTTAAAAATGAATAAAATAAAATAAGATAAATAAATGTAAAAACAATTATTGAATAAAAAAGAAAGTAAAACAATATAAAAACAGTTACATAGAAACTAGTAATTAATGAAAATTTGTAAAATTAACTGTTAAAGGTTAGTACTATTAGTGGACCAGCAGCACGCACAATCATGTGTGCTTACGGACTGTATCCCTTGCAGACTGTATTGATATATATTGATATATAATGTAGGAACCAGAATATTAATAACAGAAAGAAACAACCCTTTTGTGTGAATGAGTGTAAATGGGGGGAGGGAGTTTTTTTTGGGTTGGTGCACTAATTGTAAGTGTATCTTGTGTTTTTTATGTGGATTTAATAAAAAAAACAAAAAAAACAAAAAACGATACTGATAATAAAAAAAACGATACCAATAATTTCCGATATTACATTTTAACGCATTTATCGGCCGATAATATCGGCAGACCGATATTATCGGACATCTCTAGCTAAAACCCATTTTTATATTTAAATCGTTTACTATGGAGACATTTTCTCCACTATAAGAACTTTTTGTTTACGAACCCTGTTCAAGAACCAATGAAGTTGGTAAATGGCGGTTGCGCTGTAGTGTGTCGCACGTACTTGGCAGTGGTTTTCTTGATCCAGTCCTCGCACTCCATGCCGCCACAGAAGGGGATCTGGACGATCTACTCAAAAGGACCAATGTGTCAACACAAGCGTGACGGAGAGGCTCGGACAAGAGAGAGTCCTCACCTTGCCAGAGTCCAAGTCCTTCTGGAATTGTTCCATGGTGTCGGCGACCACCATGTGACTGTGCAGGTCGTTGGACGCTCTGGAAAAAACACACAAAGACACACTTTAGTCAACGTGTGTGTGTGCTAACAGTACACACTTATGTACTAGCATGACTGTTCACTTGGAAGTGCAACATGGCCAGATTTAAACATTTTATAGAAAACATATAGAGTGAATGCTGGAATGGTTTGAATGTTGAAGAGTTTGAATTTCCAGGGAAACCGGAATTTGGTTTCGAACTTGGGAAAGTGTTAGTTTGGATGTCCAGGATGAGTGGAATGTGTTAAGGTTGGAATGGTTTGAATAGGTTGAAAAATGTGGGAATTGTGCAACTTGGAAGAATGTGCCATTCATTTCAATAGGAACTTCCTGGAAATTTGGGAAAAACGGGATTTAAAAAAAAAAATGATTAGGAGCATTAATGTCCTGAATGAGCTCAATTGGTCGGTGTTGGAATTGTATAAATCAGTCAAGAACTGTTGAATTACTAACAGTTTTTAATTGCGAAATTCCTGGAATTTTGGAAAGACTGGTAATTTTTCTAGATCCTTAACCAACTTAGTTTTTGTCCAGAATACGAGGAGTGTTTTGACGGTGGAACGGTTGAAATGGGTTGAAAAATGTGAAAAGAGTCATCACACTAAGTAAAGTTGGAAATAGGGTTAGAAAAAAACAGGAATTCCTGGAAATTTGTTGAACATGGAAAACATTTTTTTTTTAATGTCCAGGATGAGTGGAATGTGTTGATGTTGGAATCGGTGAAAAATGTGGGAATTGTGCAACTTAGAAAAATGTCCTATTCATTTCAATGGGAACTTCCTGGAAATTTGAGTGTTTTGACGGTGGAACGGTTGAAATGGGTTGAAAAATGTGAAAGGAGTCATCGCTCTAAAAAAAGTTGGAAATAGGGTTTGAAAAAAAAACAGGAATTCCTGGAAATTTGTTGAACATGGAAAAACAATTTTTTGAATGTCCAGGATGAGTGGAATGTGTTGATGTTGGAATGGTTGAAAATGTGGGAATGGTGCAACTTAGAAAAATGTCCTATTCATTTCAATGGGAACTTCCTGGAAATTTGAGTGTTTTGACGGTGGAATGGTTGAAATGGGTTGAAAAATGTGAAAGAAGTAGTCGAACTTAAGAAGGGTGGAAGTAGGTTACCAAAAAACGGGGAATTCCTGGAAATTTGTTGAATGTGGAAAAGTGGAAAATCAGTTTTTAATTGAGAAATTCCTGGAATTTCGGGAAAACTGGTCATTTTTCTAGATCCTTAACCAACTTAGTTTTTGTCCTGGATATGAGTGTTTTGACGGTGGAATGGTTGAAATGGGTTGAAAAATGTGAAAGGAGTCATCGCACTAAAAAAAGTTGGAAATAGGGTTTGAAAAAACAGGAATTCCTGGAAATTTGTTGAACATGGAAAAATGTTTTTTTGAAAGTCCAGGATGAGTGGAATGTGTTGATGTTGGAATGGTTTGAATCGGTTGAAAAATGTGGGAATTGTGCAACTTAGAAAAATGTCCTATTCATTTCAATGGCAACTTCCTGGAAATTTGGAAATTTTTGGAAAAGGGGGATTTTTTTTAAAAATGATTAGGAGCATGAATGTCCTGAATGAGCTGAATTGGTTGGTGTTGGAATTGTTTAAATCAGTCAAGAAATGTTGAATTACTAACAGTTTTTAATTGAGAAATTCCTGGAATTTCGGGAAAACTGGTAATTTTTCTAGATCCTTAACCAACTTAGTTTTTGTACTGAATATGAGGAGTGTTTTGACGGTGGAATGGTTGAAATGGGTTGAAAAATGGGAAAGAAGTAGTCGAACTTAAGAAGGGTGGAAGTAGGTTACCAAAAAACGGGAATTCCTGGAAATTTGTTGAATGTGGAAAAGTGGAAAATCCGTTTTAATTGAGAAATTCCTGGAATTTCAGGAAAACTGGTAATTTTTCTAGATCCTTAACCAACTTAGTTTTTGTCCTGAATATGAGGAGTGGTTTGACGGTGGAACGGTTGACATGGGTTGAAAAATGTGAAAGGAGACATCGCACTAAAAAAAGTTGGAAATAGGGTTCGAAAAAACAGGAATTCCTGGAAATTTGATGAAGATGGAAACCTTTGTTTTTGGAATGTCCAGGATGAGTGGAATGTGTTGATGTTGGAATGGTTTGAATCGGTTGAAAATGTGGGAATTGTGCAACTTAGAAAAATGTCCTATTCATTTCAATGGGAACTTCCTGGAAATTTGGGAAAAGCGGGATTTAAAAAAAAAAAAAGATTAGGAGCATGAATGTCCTAAATGAGCTGAATTGATTGGTGTTGGAATTGTTTAAATCGGTCAAGAAATGTTGAATTAGTAACAGTTTTTAATTGAGAAATTCCTGGAATTTCGGGAAAACTGGTAATTTTTCTAGATCCTTAACCAACTTAGTTTTTGTCCTGAATATGAGGAGTGTTTTGACGGTGGAACGGTTGAAATGGGTTGAAAAATGTGAAAGGAGACATCGCACTAAAAAAAGTTGGAAATAGGGTTTGAGAAAAACAGGAATTCCTGGAAATTTGTTGAACATGGGAAATACATGTTTTTGACTGTCCAGGATGAGTGGAATGTGTTGATGTTGGAATGGTTTGAATCGGTCGAAAAATGTGGGAATTGTGCAACTTAGAAAAATTTCCTATTCATTTCAATGGGAACTTCCTGGAAATTTGGAAATTTGGAAATTTTGGGAAAAGCGGGATTTTTTTTGAAAATGATTAGGAGCATGAATGTCCTGAATGAGCTGAATTTCAGTCAAGAAATGTTGAATTAGTAACAGTTTTTAATTGAGAAATTGCTGGAATTCCGGGAAAACCGGGAATTTTTCTAGTTCCTTAACTAACTTGTTTTTTGTCCTGAATATGAGGAGTGTTTTGACGGTGGAATGGTTGAAATGGGTTGAAAAACGTGAAAGGAGTAGTCGAACTTAAGAAGGGTGGAAATAGGTTACCAAAAAACGGGAATTCCTGGAAATTTGTTGACTGTGGAAATGTGTCAGTTTGAATGTCCAGGATGAGTTGAATGTGGAATGGTTTGAATGGGTTGAAGAATGTGGAAATTGTGGAAGTTTGAAAAATGGCCAATTCATTTTGAATGGGGAAAATGACAAAAAAAAGGAATTATGGGAAATCAGGGACATTATTTAAAATTGTTGAAGTAGAGCACACAATTTCCTAACAGGCTGAATATTTCGAAGTTGGAACAGTTTGAATCAGATGAAAAATGTGGAAGTTGTGGAACTTTGAAGAATGTCCCATTGAATTTCCCAAAAATTCAACGGTTGGTGTTGGAATTTTTCAAATCGGTGGATAAATGTTGAAGTAGTAACATGTTGAATTGAGAAATGGTATTACAGAATTCCTGGAATTTTTGGAAAAAAAACTTTGGTTTTTGTACTGATTAAGAGGAATGTTTTGACAGTAAAACGGTTGAAGTGGTTTGAAAAATGTGTAAGGAGTAGTCGCCAGAAAAAAGGGTGAAAATAGGGCTTTGGAAAACCATTAATTCTGGAAAATACTGGAATTTTCTTGAACTTGAAAAAAATTATAGTTTGAATTTCCAGGATGGTGGAAATGTGTTGAAGGTGGAATAATTTGAATGGGTTGAAGAATGTGGGAATTGTGGAAGTTTGAAAAATGGCCAATTCATTTTGAATGGGGAAAATGCAAAGAAAAAAACAACAATTACGGGAAATCCGGGAATTTTTTTTTTAGAAATGTTGACGTAGAGCACAAAATTCCTGAACAGGCTGAATATTTCGAAGTTGGAACAGTTTGAATCAGATGAAAAATGTGGAAGTTGTGGAACTTTCAAGAATGTCTCATTGATTTCAATGGGAATTTCAGAAAAAAATAGGGAATTTCGGGAAGAGCTGGAATTTTTTTGAAAATGGAAAGAAAATCTTGAATGGTCTGAATGAGTTGAAATGGTTGGTGTTGGAATTTTTCAAATCAAGTCGAAAAATGTTGAAGTGCATGTTGAATTGAGAAATGGTATTACGGAATTCCTGGAATTTCGGGAAAACCGGGACTTTTTCCGGTTAAAAAAAACACCCTTTTTCGTCCTGATTAAGAGGAATGTTTTGACGGTGGAAAAGTTGAAATGCGTTGGAAAAAAATGTGGAAGGAGTAAGTTGCCAGAAAAAAAAAATGGTGGGAATAGGGCTTTGGAAACCAGGAATTCTGGAAAATCCTGGAATTTTTTCGAACTTGGAAAAAGGGGTAGTTTACATTTCCAGGATGGTAGAATGTGTTGAAGATGGAATTGTATGAATCGGTCGAAAAACGTGGAAATGGTGGAAGTTTGAAAAATGGCCAATTCATTTTGAATGGGGAAAATGCAAAGAAAAAAACAACAATTAGGGGAAATCCGGGAATTTTTTTTGGAATTGTTGACGTAGAGCACAAAATTCCTGAACAGGCTGAATATTTCGAAGTTGGAACAGTTTGAATCAGATGAAAAATGTGGAAGTTGTGGAACTTTCAAGAATGTCTCATTGATTTCAATGGGAATTTCAGAAAAAAATAGGGAATTTCGGGAAGAACTGGAATTTTTTTTGAAAATGGAAAGAAAATCTTGAACGGTCTGAATGAGTTGAAATGGTTGGTGTTGGAATTTTTCAAATCAAGTCGAAAAATGTTGAAGTACATGTTGAATTGAGAAATGGTATTACGGAATTCCTGGAATTTCGGGAAAACCGGGACTTTTTCCGGTTGAAAAAAAACACCCTTTTTCGTCCTGATTAAGAGGAATGTTTTGACGGTGGAAAAGTTGAAATGCGTTGGAAAAAAATGTGGAAGGAGTAAGTTGCCAGAAAAAAAAAAGGGTCGGAATAGGGCTTTGGAAACCAGGAATTCTGGAAAATCCTGGAATTTTTTCAAACTTGGAAAAAGGGGTAGTTTACATTTCCAGGATGGTAGAATGTGTTGAAGATGATATGTATGGTATGAATCGGTCGAAAAACGTGGAAATGGTGGAAGTTTGAAAAATGGCCAATTCATTTGGAATGGGAAAAATGTCCAGGAAAACCTGGAAATTGAAGTTAAAAGTTAAAGTTAAAGTAAAAAAAAGTTACAGCTAAAGTACCCATGATTGTCACACACACACTAGGTGTGGTGAAATGTGTCCTCTGCATTTGACCCATCCCTTTGTTCACCCTCTGGGAGGTGAGGGGAGCAGTGAGCAGCAGAGGTGGCCACGCCCGGGAATAATTGTTGGTGATTTAACCGCCAATTCCAACCCTTGATGCGGAGTGCCAAGCAGGGAGGTAATGGCTCCCATTTTTATAGTCTTTGGTATGAACTCACAACCTACCGACCTCAGGGCGGACACTCTAACCACTAGGCCACTGAGTAGGTGTGGTAGGTGAGGGGAGCAGTGAGCAGCAGCGGTGGCCGCGCCCGGGGAATTGTGGACACCCGCTTATGTTGACGCCTATCAGCCAGTAGCGATGGGCGCCAACCGAAGCAGGTAACAGCGAGACTTACTTCTTGAACAAGCAGGTCTGAATGTCCTCCAACATGGCGGTCAGCTTCTTCTCCACCTCGGCGTCGGGAATGGTGGTCTTCTCGCCCGTGTCCCTCCTCACCGCCACACACTGCCGCTGCTGCATGTCCTTGGGCCCCACTTCCAGTCGGATGGGAACGCCCTGGACGGCGAGAGAGAGAGGAAAGACGTCACTTTACCTCCCCCCGAGTCGCCACCCTCGGGTGTTGTTGAGAGCCCACCTTCAGCTCCCAGTGGTTGAACTTCCATCCCGGCGAGTAGTTGTCTCGGACGTCGGTCTTCACTCGGATGCCGGCAGCCAGCAGGCGGGTGACGTATTTGGAGCACTGCTTCATCAGCGCCTCCTTGTCCTGCTCCGGCAGAGACGCAGAGATGCCGCATGGAATGATGACAACCTGGCGAGGCGGAAGAACATGAGGTGGACGACTATGGTCAAAATAACAATAATAATGGAGTAGATTTATATAGCACTTTTCTATCGATTAAACCAGTGTTTTTCCACCTTTTCTGAGCCAGCTTTGTGGACGCAGTCTGCTCCAAACGCTGTAAGTTTTTGCTGTCGTCCAGCATTCTGTTTTTGTTTACTTTGCAGCCAGTTCGGTTTTAGCTTCGTTTTTCCACCTTTTCTGAGCCAGATTTGTGGACGCCGTCTGCTCCAAACGCTGTAAGTTTTTGCTGTCGTCCAGCATTCTGTTTTTGTTTACTTTGCAGCCAGTTCGGTTTTAGCTTCGTTTTTCCACCTTTTCTGAGCCAGCTTTGTGGACGCCGTCTGCTCCAAACGCTGTAAGTTTTTGCTGTCGTCCAGCATTCTGTTTTTGTTTACTTTGCAGCCAGTTCGGTTTTAGCTTCGTTTTTCCACCTTTTCTGAGCCAGCTTTGTGGGCGCCGTCTGCTCCACACGCTGTAAGTCTTTGCTGTTGTCCAGCATTCTGTTTTTGTTTACTTTGCAGCCAGTTCGGTTTTAGCTTCGTTTTTCCACCTTTTCTGAGCCAAGGCACATTTTTTTCATTGAAAAAAATCTCGAGGCACACCACCAGCAGAAAACATTCAAAAAATGAAATTCAGCAGTCGATATTGACGGTAAAAAGTCGTTCTCGCAATTGTTGGATATGAATTCAAACCATAACCAAGCATGCATCACTATCGCTCTTGTCTCAAAGTAGGTGTACTGTCACCACCTGTCACATCATGCCGTGACTTATTTTGAATTTTTGGGTATTTTCCTGTGTGTTGTGTTTTAGTTCTTGTCTTGCGCTCCTATTTTGGTGTTGATTGTCATGGCATGTACGGATGTACTTTGTGGACGCCGTCTGCTCCACACGATGTAAGTCTTTGCTGTCATCCAGCATTCTGTTTTTGTTTACTTTGCAGCCAGTTCGGTTTTAGCTTCGTTTTTCAACCTTTTCTGAGCCAAGGCACATTTTTTTCACTGAAAATAATCCAGAGGCACACCAGCAGCAGAAAACATTCAAAAAATTAAACTCAGCAGCCGATATTGACGGTAAAAAGTCGTTCTCGCAATTGTTGGATATGAATTCAAACCATAATTAAGCATGCATCACTATCGCTCTTGTCTCAAAGTAGGTGTACTGTCACCACCTGTCACATCATGCCATGACTTATTTGAACTTTTTTGGTATTTTCCTGTGCGTTGTGTTTTAGTTCTTGTCTTGCGCTCCTATTTTGGTGTTGATTGTCATGTACGGATGTACTTTGTGGACGCCGTCTGCTCCACACGCTGTAAGTCTTTGCTGTCGTCCAGCGTTCTGTTTTTGTTTACTTTGCGGCCAGTTCGGTTTTAGGTTCTACAAAGCAATTAGCTACCTGCTGCCACCTACTGATATGGAAGAGTATTACGCGGTTACTCTGCCGAGCTCCAGACAGCACAGACACTCAACAACGGCACATTTGCGGATTATAAATATTTTTAACCCAATTAGGTGAAATGACATCATCTCCCACGGCACACCAAACACTAATCTCACGGTACACTAGTGTGCCGCGGCACAGTGGTAGAAAAACACTGGACTAGACACTCAAAGCGCTCACGGAGAAGTGAGAACCCATCATTCATTCACTCAGCATTCACACATAGGTGGTGGTAAGCTACATTTGTAGCCAATTTGCGCCTACGGCCCCTCTGACCGCCACCTATCATTCATCCGTGGCACTTGGAGCAAGGGTCAAGTGTCTTGCCCAAGGACACAACTTCAAACTAATCTAATGCTTTTAATGCATCGTCAAACTAATCTAATGATTTTAATGCAATTTAAAAATAATTTAATGCTTTATAATGCAACGTCAAACTAATGTAATGATTTTATTACAACTTAAAAGGAATCTAATGATTTTAATGCAATTTAAAACTAATCTAATGCTTTTAATACAATTTCAAACTAATCTAATGATTTTAATGCAACTTAAAACTAATCTAATGCTTTTTAATGCAACGACAAACTAATCTAATGATTTTAATGCAACTTAAAACTAGTCTAATGCTTTTTAATGCAACAACAAACTAATCTAATGATTTTAATGCAATTTAAAACTAATCTAATGCTTTTAATGCAATTTAAAACTAATCTAGTACTTTTAATGCAACTTCAAACTAATCTAATGCTTTTTAATGCAACGTCAAACTAATCTAATGATTTTAATGCAATTTAAAACTAATCTAATGCTTTTAATGCAACTTAAAACTAATCTAGTACTTTTAATGCAACTTCAAACTAATCTAATGCTTTTTAATGCAACGTCAAACTAATCTAATGCTTCTAATGCAATTTAAAACTAATTTAATGCTTTTAATGCAACTTAAAACTAATCTAATGCTTTTATTGCAACGTCCAACTAATCTAATGCTTTTCATGCAACTTAAAACCAATTTTAATGCAACGTCAAACTAATGTAATGATTTTAATGCAATTTAAAACTAATCTAATGCTTTTAATGCAACTTCAAACTAATCTAATGCTTTTTAATGCAACTTCAAACTAATATAATGCTTTTTAATGCAACGTCAAACTAATCTAATGCTTTTAATGCAATTTAAAACTAATTTAATGCTTTTAATGCAACTTAAAACTAATCTAATGCTTTTATTGCAACGTCCAACTAATCTAATGCTTTTCATGCAACTTAAAACCAATTTAAATGCAACGTCAAACTAATCCAATGATTTTAATGCAATTTAAAACTAATCTAATGCTTTATAATGCAATTTAAAACTAATCTAGTACTTTTAATGCAACTTCAAACTAATCTAATGCTTTTTAATGCAACGTCAAACTAATATAATGCTTTTAATGCAATTTAAAACTAATTTAATGCTTTTAATGCAACTTAAAACTAATCTAATGCTTTTATTGCAACTTAAAACCAATTTAAATGCAACGTCAAACTAATCTAATGATTTTAATGCAATTTAAAAGTAATCTAATACTCTTAATGCAATTTAAAACTAACCTAGTACTTTTAATGCAACTTAAAACTAATCTAATGCTTTTTAATGCAACGTCAAACTAATTTAATGATTTTAATGCAATTTAAAACTAATAATGCTTTTATTGCAACGTCCAACTAAGCTAATGCTTTTCATGCAACTTAAAACCAATTTAAATGCAACGTCAAACTAATCTAATGATTTTAATGCAATTTAAAACTAATCTAATGCTTTTAATACAATGTCAAACTAATCTAATGATTTTAATGCAATTTAAAACTAATCTAATGCTTTTAATACAATGTCAAACTAATCTAATGATTTTATTGCAATTTGAAACTAATCTAATGCTTTTAATGCAATTTAAAACTAATCTAGTACTTTTAACGCAACTTCAAACTAATTAATGCTTTTTAATGCAACATCAAACTAATCTAATGCTTTTAATGCAACTTAAAACTAACCTAATGCTTTTTAATGCAATGTCAAACTAATGTAATGATTTGAATACAACTTAATACTAATTTAATGCTTTTAATGCAACTTAAAACTAATCTAATGCTTTTTAATGCATTTTTGGACACTATTAAAGTTTATAAAGGTATGCAATTTCACGCAGTATATATTTTTTTCCATCAAAATGGAAAAAAATGAATACATTTAGTAAGAAAAGATAAAGTACTTCATTAACGTATATTATTTCCAAGCTTTCGCAGGCCATATAAATTGAAGTGGCCTTGAGTTTGACACCCGCGCTGTAGATGTACCCTCTAACTGCAGTGTGTATCTACCTGCAAGCAGGCCACTCTGGGCGGAAGGACCAGGCCCATGTTGTCCCCGTGGACCATGGTCAGGACACCGATGGTCCTGGTGGTGAGGCCCCATGAGTTCTGGAAGGCCAGCTGCTTCTCGCCGGGCTTCTTTGGATCCTCAAACATGATCTCGAACATCTTGGAGAAGTTCTGCCCGAGATGGTGGGACGTGGCACCCTGCGGCGGCCGGATCAAGACCAGTTAGCCTGAGTTTAGATAGACCAGCGAGAGGACAAGAGGCGGTACCTGGATGGCTCGGCCGCTGGCAGAGATGAAGGCCTCCACGGTGGTGGTGTAATCTCCTCCGGCGAACTTCTCCTTCTCCGTCTTCCTTCCCTTCACCACTGGGATGGCCATCAGCTCCTCGTACACTCTGGCGTACAAGTCCAGGATCTGAAGCACCTGCAAACAAAAGTGTAAAACGGATGTTTCAAGGGCAACATTTTCAGTTTTCCCGCATTAAAACCTCTAAAGGCTTAGTGGCCACATGTGTGGACAGCACCTTTTAGCTCTTATTTCCAAAATTGTGTACACTACTGAATTGGGGTCTTATGGCCACTTATGTGGACACTTATACTGCCATCTGGTGGTGTCAGAAGAGTATAACATACAATGGAATTTGGAAAAAAAAAAAGTGTAAAAATAAGAATTAGCATGTCACTAAACATGAAGTACACGTTTGTGTACTTATGGACTAAGTACATCATATCAGAAGATGATTCTTAGTTTTTACTCTAATTAGGGTCCAATAAGCCCAAATAGCAAAGAGAAATAAAATAAAAAAGCATGTAAACAAACAGCTTGGGCTTTAAGAGGAAAACTAACACATGTTCCGTTTCCATGGTTACCTCCTCCGTCGCCTCCTCTTTGGTAGCGAAGGCCGTGTGTCCTTCCTGCCACAGGAACTCTCGTGTCCTCAGGAAAGGCTGAGGGTGCTTGAACTCCCATCTCTGGACGGAGAGGGGAAAAGTAGGTTAAGACTTCCCGGCGAACTTGAGTGGATTTGAGGAATTGGAAGATAAAAGACACGCACCACGACGTTGCACCACTGGTTGAGCTTGATTGGCAGGTCTCTGTGGGACTGGACCCATTTGGCGTAGGCCGGGTACATCACTGGGGCGACACAACATGTCGGCGTTATTACGGCTGTAGATGTTTATTTACAACGCACTAAGGTTGTGTTGGTGCCAAAATGTATTTGGATATTTTGATGCTTTTCTAAATAAAGGGGACCACAAAAAATGGCATTATTTTAACAAAAAATCTTAAGGTACATTAAACATGTTTATTATTGCAATGGAAGAACAATTTAGTCCTTAAATAAAATAGTGAACATACTATACAACTTGTCTTTTAGTAGCAAGTAAACAAAGGCTGCTAATTACCGGTAGTCTGCTGACGTATGCAGTAACATATTGTGTCATGTCTTTTGGGACAAACTGTAAAAATTGGATTATTAGTCCACCTGTTCATTTACTGTTAATATCTGGTTATTTTCTGTTTTAACATGTTCTATCTACACTTCTGTTCAAATGTAATAGTCACTTATTCTTCTGTTGTTTGGATGCTTTACATTCGTTTTGGATGATACCACACATTTAGGTATCGATCCGATACCAAGTAGTTACAGGATCGTACATTGGTCATATTCAAGGTCCTCATGTGTCCAGGGATGTACAAACCCCGTTTCCGTATGAGTTGGGAAATTGTGTTAGATGTAAATATAAACAGAATACAATGATTTGCAAATCCTTTTCAAGCCATATTCAGTTGAATATGCTACAAAGACAACATATTTGATGTTCAAACTCATAAAAAAATGTTTTTGTGCAAATAATCATTAACTTTAGAATTTGATGCCAGCAACACGTGCCAAAGAAGTTGGGAAAGGTGGCAATAAATACTGATAAAGTTGAGGAATGCTCATCAAACACTTATTTGGAACATCCCACAGGTGTGCAGGCTAATTGGGAACAGGTGGGTGCCATGATTGGGTATAAAAGTAGATCCCATGAAATGCTCAGTCGTTCACAAACCAGGACGGGGGCGAGGGTCACCACTTTGTCAACAAACGCGTGAGCAAATTGTTGAACAGTTTAAGAAAAACCTTTCTCAACCAGCTATTGCAAGGAATTTAGGGATTTCACCATCTACGCTCCGTAATATCATCAAAGGGTTCCGAGAATCTGGATAAATCACTGCAGGTAAGCAGCTAAGCCCGTGACCTTCCATCCCTCGGGCTGTACTGCATCAACAGGCAACATCGGTGTGTAAAGGATATCACCACATGGGCTCAGGAACACTTCAGAAACCCACTGTCAGTAACTACAGTTGGTCGCTACATCTGTAAGTGCAAGTTAAAACTCTCCTATGCAAGGCGAAAACCGTTTTATCAACAACACCCAGAAACGCCGTCGGCTTCGCTGGGCCCGAGCTCATCTAAGATGGACTGATACAAAGTGGAAAAGTGTTCTGTGGTCTGACGAGTCCACATTTCAAATTGTTTTTTGGAAACTGTGGACGTCGTGTCCTCCAGGCCAAAGAGGAAAAGAACCATCCGGATTGTTCTAGGCGCAAAGTGTAAAAGCCAGCATGTGTGAGGGTATGGGGGTGTATTAGTGCCCAAGACATGGGTAACTTACACATCTGTGAAGGCGCCATTAATGCTGAAAGGTACATACAGGTTTTGGAGCAACATATGTTGCCATCCAAGCAACGTTACCATGGACGCCCCTGCTTATTTCAGCAAGACAATGCCAAGCCACGTGTTACATCAACGTGGCTTCATAGTAAAAGAGTGCGGGTACTAGACTGGCCTGCCTGTAGTCCAGACCTGTCTCCCATTGAAAATGTGTGGCGCATTATGAAGCCTAAAATAGCACAATGGACTGTTGAACAACTTAAGCTGTACATCAAGCAAGAATGGGAAAGAATTCCACCTGAGAAGCTTCAAAAATGTGTCTCCTCAGTTCCCAAACCTTGTGAACATGCCCTTTCCCAACTACTTTGGCACGTGTTGCAGCCATGAAATTCTAAGTTAGTTATTATTTGCAAAAAATAAATCAAGTTTATGAGTTTGAACATCAAATATGTTGTCTTTGTAGTGCATTCAACTGAATATGGCTTGAAAAGGATTTGCAAATCATTGTATTCCGTTTATATTCACATCTAACACAATTTCCCAACTCATATGGAAACGGGGTTTGTATTTCCTGAGTCAAACAATTGTATGTAATACAAGAGAATAAGGAACTAGTTAAAATATTGTGTTAAACTGTCAATAGCACTCATCATAAATAAACATCTTAAAAAAGGTCTGACCTGTCTCACTGGTGGGTCTGACAGCAATGGGCTCTGCCAGCTCGGTCTTCCCCGATCGGGTTACCCAGGCAACCTGGAAACAAGGCAACAGCAGACGGATACTATATGATTTTTTTTTTTTTTTTGTATCATTTCATTCTATCCTTGTGTTCGGTTTACCTCGGGAGCAAAGTCTGCAATGTGGCTTTTCTCCTTCTCCAGAGCAGCCTGAGAGACAAACATGGGGAAGTAGCAGTTCTCCACGCCCAGCTTCTTGATCTCCCGGTCAAAGAATTCTTTAATGGACTCCCAAATGGCGAAGGACCAGGGCCGCAGGACGTAGCAGCCGCTCACGTCGTAGTACTCGATCATCTCCGCTTTGGTGATCACCTGCACGGAAAACAAACACTCATGTTAGCCCCTCTAAACCCGAACTATTACATATTATCACACAACTTTAGTATGCTTAAAGTCCGTTGCTATAGTTATTAGCTATTGTGCTCAAGTTAGACTTTTGTATCTGTGCAAGGACGAAACTTCTTGTCTGAGGGGTGGCCTCAGCCGCAGATGTTGTCTTTGTTTTAGCCAAGGACTTCAAGGACCTCAACGAAGATAAGACGACAGCACGCAGACGAAGCAGAGACAACAAGGACCTCAACGCAGATAAGACGACAGCACACGCAGACGAAGGGGAGACAAGGCGAAATCACAAGCACATTCCGTCACGTATTGTGCGTCCTGGACCTGCTTTGTTAAGTTAAAGTTAAAGTACCAATGATTGTCACACACACACTAGGTGTGGTGAAATTTGTCCTCTGCATTTGACCCATCCCCTTGATCACCCCCTGGGTGGTGAGGGGAGCAGTGGGCAGCAGCGTAGCCGCGCCCGGGAATAATTTTTGGTGATTTAACCCCCAATTCCAACCCTTGATGCTGAGTGCCAAGCAGGGAGGTAATGGGTCCCATTTTTATAGTCTTTGGTATGACCCGGCCGGGGTTTGAACTCACAACCTACCGATCTCAGGGCGGACACTCTAACCACTAGGCCACTGAGAAGGTAGTTGCATGATATATGTGACCACTCCTTTTAGAGGCGGCCTCAGTGATGTTCACTGTGGAACTTCTGAATAAATAGAGGGACGCGGGAGCTGAACCTAAGAGCGTAGGGCGAGACTGTGACTAAGTGTGCAGCTCCATGCGTCTCTCCTCATGAGCTAAATTGAACTCTGTCTCTGCATGATTCCTTGCTTCTTGTCTGATTATTAGATGTCATCAGTGTTTGAACCTGACAATAAATAAGATAATAAAAATAAATAAATAAAAATAAATAATAACTAGCATGCATACATCTAAAAAAATTGATTTTTTTTTTTTTAAGAAGGGTTTTTAAGCCTTTTTTAAAAGCATCCTTATTTTGCACCTTCATTTTAAGAGAGTGTTAAATGTTTAATGTGATTTTACAATTGTTGACATTGTTTTCCATGTTTGACATTTCCCTTCTGCCTCAATACCTGATGGGATGATAATCAGAGGAAGGTTATATTTGAAATAAAAATATTATTATATTTCAGATATTTATCTACCGGTACTGCTTATTTCCCATAAGTCTATAAAAATATCCAGTTGAGCAGAAAAAGGTGCGACTGATTCCTGTCGGCGTTAGAAAAACATTTAGCTTTACCTTTATTATAATCTTATTTTGCACTAAAATACATGTGTTTATCATGTATTCCTAATATTCCCAAACAGTTTGACACCCCTGGTTTGAGTCAAATAGTATTAAAACTGTTTCACACACATACAAAAAGAAAACAAATATCCTTCAAGCCTGTACTCAAGCCACGCCCCCTGTATTCAAGACCATCGTGTGTGTTCCCCACGTCTGGGATCCACATTCTGTCCGTGTAATGGCTCACCTGAGAGTACCAGTCTGCCAGGTTCTCCTCTTTCTTAGCTTCCAGACCCAACCTGGAGGGACAAAGGACAAGTTAGAGCTTGCTTGTCCAAACTTTTTGGTAACACCCGAATAAGTTTTTCAACTTGTTTAAGTCGAGGTTCACGTTAGATAATTCAACAAAGGAATTACACTTCCATGATTTGCATGCAACAGCATTATCAAGAACATCTATCAAGCTGCTAGTTTCTTACCGCAGTGTTTCCCACACATTCATTTATTTGTGGCGGCCCGCCACGAAAGAATTACGTCCGCCACAAATAAATTAAAAAATAAAATAAATAAATAAAAATTTTTAAAAAAAATAAAAAAAATATTTTTTTTATTATTATTATTTTTTTTGTCCTCTCCAGCTTCTCAGGCAAATCATATAGTTGATGTAGATGCCCATATCGGCTGTTCAGATTTACTTTACAAAAGAGAAGTGTAGGATACTTCTCTTGTTGCCTTATTTGTATTTGACTTGATTAAATGTATTTATATTAGAAACACAACATGTGTATATAACAAAGGGTGCAAAGTCTGCAGGCAGTAGGAAACACATGGTTAAGTGTAGGGAGTAAAACTGATGGCAGTCTAAAGTTCAAGATTTTTGGAGCTCTTTGTTCAGTGGATCAGATGTTTGATGAAGCTCTGTGTCTATCTACCACCACTACTGTTTTCTGTTTATTTGTTACTGACTGTGGCAGGACACCTCTGCCTCTGTTTCACTTTATGTTGCTGGTAAATAATATGGTTGTAGTAGCAGGCTAAAGTTAAATGATTTAGTATGCACTAATTAAAGGGGCAGAGCTTTGAGACATTTTAGCTTTTATATTTTATAAGATATATTTTTTGTAAGAACCACAATTAATAAATATATTTCAGTGAATAACTTATTGTTCAAAAATATGTACATAAAGTGTTGTAATTATATTGCTGGATGGATGGATGGACGTTTAAAACAAAACTGTTATTATTAATTAGTAAGTATACAATTCCGAGCCTTTTTAGAGAAAATCAAATCATTGTAGTAAATTATGCAAATTACTCGATGACGTCATGGTGACCACGCCCATAGCCACGCCCCCACCGCCACAGGTATCTTGGCAGTTTATGGGAAACACTGTACCGGGTTTGCTTCTTCGGTCCTTGGCCGTCCCCCGCGCCTCCATCCCCTCTGGAAGGATCCTTGCCCTGACTGGCCTTGTCTCCTTTGCCCTTCTTCGCTCCTCCTGCCGCTCCGCCCGCCGCTCCACCTCCGCCCTGCTTCTCAGACTTGTTCTCCCTCTCCTTGCGGTTCTTGTCCTCGCCTCCGGCGGCCGCCACCGGTTTGTACTCCTGCCCGGTCAGCGTCTTGTACTCGCCCTTCAGCTCCAGCAGGGTCCTCACGGCTTGGTCCACCTGGTCCTGCGAGGTGGACCAAGAAAATGAGAATCATCACTCAACCCTTATTTGACTCTCGGGAGTCCACAACCCCATATTCGGTACTATACCTCCTCTAAAAGGTACCGGTTACCACCACCCCCACCCCTTTTTTTTTTTTTTAAAGGAATGACGGTGCGCTGCCGTCACGTCATGACATTGCTGGTTTTATGAGCAGAGGAGCATGTTCGGCAGCGCACACACACAGAGTACTTACAAGCAGACACAGTGTGTAGACAGAAAAGGGAGAACGGACGCATTTTTGCATAAAAACTAACGATAAAAGGTGAAGTTATAACACTGAAACACCCTCAGGAAGAGGTGCTTTAAGACATGGCTAGCTAGCAAGCGGCTAACGTCCAGCCCCAGGCTGCAGTGTTTTAGCTACTTCTAAATCACTAATCCTCGCCTCCATGGCGACAAATAAAGTAAGTTTCTTACATGTATCATTATCACTGCAGGACGAGGAATAGCTAAGCATGCTTCACTACACACCATAGGAAGATACAATAGCTCCCCGGCGTCACAAACAAATAAACAAATGCCATGGGTGGATCTATACCTACACCTAGTCGATACAACTATGATTAAATCAATATTTTTTAGCATCGCAAAATATTTTTTCGTTTTTTTACAAATTTATATTATGTTTATAAACTCAGAAAATATGTCCCTGGACACATGAGGACTTTGAATATGACCAATGTATGATCCTGTAACTACTTGGTATCGGATCGTTACCTAAATTTGTGGTATCATCCAAAACTAATGCAAAGTATCCAAACAACAGAAGAATAAGTGATTATTACATTTGAACAGAAGTGTAGATAGAACATGTTAAAAGAGAAAGTAAGCAGATGTTAACAGTAAATGAACATGTAGATTAATAATTTCCTACCACTTGTCCTTAATAATGTTGACAAAGTAGAATGATAAATGACACAATATGTTACTGCATACGTCAGCAGACTAATTAGGAGCCTTTGTTTGTTTACTTACTACTAAAAGACAAGTTGTCTTGTATGTTCACTATTTTATTTAAGGACAAAATTGCAATAAGAAACATATGTTTAATGTACAGTAAGATTTTTTGTTAAGATATAGCCAATAATGCAATTTTTTGTGGTCCTCTATTTAATTTACCGTATTTTTCGGACTATAAGTCGCAGTTTTTTTTCATAGTTTGGGTGCGACTTATACTCAGGAGCGACTTATGTGTGAAATTATTAACACATTACCGTATAATATCAAATAATATTATTTAGCTCATTCACGTAAGAGACTAGACGTTAGAGCTGTGAGTCTTTGGGTGTCCCACGATTCGTTTCAATATCGATTCTTGGGGTCACGATTCGATTCAAAATCTTTTTTTTTTTCAATTCAACACGATTCTCGATTCAAAAATGATTATTTCCCAATTCAAAAGGATTCTCTATTTATTCAATACATAGATTTCAGCAGGATCTACCCCAGTCTGCTGACATGCAAGCAGAGTAAAAAGCTTTTATAATTGTAAAGGACAATGTTTTATCAACTGATTGCAATAATGTACATTTGTTTGAACTATTAAATGAAGCAAAAATATGACTTATTTTTATCTTTGTGAAAATATTGGACACAGTGTGTTGTCAAGCTTATGAGATGCGATGCACGTGTAAGCCACTGTGACACTATTGTTCTTTTTTTTTTCTTTTTTTTTTTTTTATAAATGTCTAATGATAATGTCAATGAGGGATTTTTAATCACTGCTATGTTGAAATTGCTCTGTTTATTGCAGTTCTGAGTGTTGCTGGGTCGGGTTTGGTTTTGGAATTGGATTGCATTGTTATGGTATTGCTCTGTATTGTTTTGTTGGATTGATTAATTTAAAAAAAAATTTTTTAAATAAAAATTTAAAATTTAAAATAAAAAATAAAAAAATCAAATTTTTAAAAATGAGAATCGATTCTGAATCGCACAACGTGAGAATCGCGATTCGAATTCGAATCTATTTTTTCCCACACCCCTACTAGACGTATAAGATTTCATGGGATTTAGCGATTAGGAGTGACAGATTGTTTGGTAAACGTATAGCACAGGGGTGTCAAACTCATTTTAGATCGGGGGCCACATGGAGAAAAATCTACTCCCAAGTGGGCCGGACTGGTAAAATCACGGCACGATAACTAAAAAATATAGACAACTTCAGAATGTTTTCTTTGTTTAAAAATAGAACAAGCACAAATGTGCAAATCATAATGTTGTTAAGTTTTGTTTTTTTACACCTACGTGTTGCGGTTAATAATTTATCTGTCGTTATTTATATTTTCTGAATAAATTATGTGATAATGTTCATCAGTCAACTCATAGGTGTTAATTTTCAATCTATCCAGATAGAAAAAATATATCAAAATCAAATTACAGGATGTTATTTATGTAGTTTGATAATTTTCCTCGACCGATGTACTAACATCATGTGGTTTATTTTGTTCATATGTAGCATCAACTACAAATATACAAAGCATTGCTATTGCGACATCCAGTGGGCACATTTAGAACAGCTGTTTCTTTCATTCAAAAATTTCAGGTTAATTTTTATACTTAGCAAACTCATCCCGCGGGCCGGATAAAACCTGTTCGCGGGCCTGATCTGGCCCTCGGGCCGTATGTTTGACACCCCTGGTATAGCATGTTCTATATGTTATAGTTATTTGAATGACTCTTACCATAATATGTTACGTTAACATACCAGGCACGTTCTCAGTTGGGTATTTATGCCTCATATAACGTACACTTATTCAGCCTGTTGTTCACTATTCTTTATTTATTTTAAATTGCCTTTCAAATGTCTATTCTTGGTGTTGGCTTTTATCAAATACATTTCCCCCAAGAATGCGACTTATACTCCAGTGCGACTTATATATGTTTTTTTCCTTCTTTATTATGCATTTTCGGCCGGTGCGACTTATACTCCAAAAAATATGGTAAGTGTCGAAATAATTTTGGTACCGGTACCAAAATATTGGTATCGGGACAACCTTAATCTCTTGTGTGACTGCCATCTACTGGTCACTCTTCTCATTAAACCATGTACCAATATAAAAAAATTGCTTCGAGTTCGGTAAGCACAACCGGAATGAGAACATACACAAGGCGCACTGTCGCTTTTTGAGAAAATGAAACCATTTTAAGTGCGCCTTACAGTCCCGAACAATACGGTATGCGAAGGACGTCCCACCGTTCTCACCTTAGGGGCCTTGTCGGCCTTCAGTTTCCTGACCGTTTCTCCCTGCTCAGCCACTTTATCAAGGAGGCCAGCGGCAGAAGCGGGGGCGCTCTGGATTGGAGCCGCCGCTTTCTGGACCGGAGGCGCCGCGCCGGGTTTGTAGTCCTCGCCGGTGGCCTGTTTGAACTCGGCCTTCAGCGAGAGCAGCTGCTTCACCGCCGCTTCCACCTGATCCTGGCAGGGAAGAGAACAAAGATGTCAGCCAAAAAAAAACCCCCGTGCTGTGGTGTTTGCACAGCACGGGGGGGTATATATATATATATATATATATATATATATATATATATATATATATATATATATATACATATATATACAGTATATATATAAATAAATAAAACATACGAAACATAAAAAATAATGATAACTTAAAAATCAACAGATCTGAAGTTGAACAACCAAAAATTTAAGCATTCAAAGTATAATAAAAATAATAATTTATGACTTATTTTTAAACAATTTTATGAGTGGGACCATTGAGGATCCAAGGGACCAAAAATGTTGATTTTTAATATTGAATACTTTATGTTTTGACATATAAAAAAAATTATGTTTCTTTAAACAAAAACAACAAAAAATTATATATATATATATATATATATATATATATATATATATATATATATATATATATATATATATATATATATAAAAAAAACATACAAAAACGTGACAAAAACAAAGTTTCTTTAAACAAAAACAACAACAAAAAATTATATATATATATATATATATATATATATATATATATATATATATATATATATATATATATATATATATATATATATATATATATATATATATATAAATATAAAACATACAAAAACATCACAAATAATGATAACTTAAAAATCAACAAATCTGAAGTTTAACTAAAAAGTTTAACTAAAAATACAAGTGTCTAGGTATAACAAAAATAATAATATATGACTTATTTCTGCTCGACTTTTAAAAAGGCGCGTGTACCTTGGGGGCTTTTTGCGACTTCAGTTTCCGCACAACCTCTCCCTGTTGTGCGACGCGCTTGTGCAAGCCGGACGAAGCGGGAGAAGAGGAGGAGGACGGGGAGGAAGAGGAAGAGGAGGAAGTCACAGCGGAAGGAGCAGGGGGAGTAGGCGGGGCCATCCCGGGTTTGTAATCCAGACCCGTCGTCTTTTTAAAGTCCGCCTTGAGCGCCAGGAGCTGCTTGACCGCCGCGTCGATTCGGTCCTGGTGCCATCAACACGTTAGGATACTGAAGGCTAAGGGCATGCGGATGGCGGCGGGGGACACACACACACACACGCGTGCAGTGACGGGGGGGAATGGAACGGACACGAGCGGCGTAGGATGAGGATGATTTGACGAAACAGACGAGGACATGATGTCACCGTAATGGACACACAACTAAGACACGGGTGTGGACATGGCGAGGCATGCAAATCGTTTGTGATGCTGACCTTTGACGCTTGCTCGGCCTTCAGCTTCCTGACCAGCTCGCCCTGCTGAGCGACGCGCGTGTGTAGGCAAGGGGCGGAGTCTCCTGACTGGGCAGCTGAAGCTGGGAGGCTGGTGGGCGGAGCCATACCTGGCTTGTAGTCCAAACCCGTCTGCTCCTTAAACTGAGCCTGAAAACCAAAAGCAAGAACATATCATAATTAATGAGAATTGAGAGTCTTAGTGGGTACTCACACTTGTATCAAAGTATAAGTAAATATTAATATATGACTTATTTCTAACACTTTTATTAGTGGAACCATTGAGGGTGCAAGGGACTAACAATGTAGATTTTTAATATTGAATACTTTATGTTTTGACATATAAAAAAAAGGGTGTTTCTTTAAACAAAAAAACAAACCAACAAAAAAAAAAATATATATATATACATATATATATATATATATATATATATATACATATACATATATATATATACATATACATATATACATATATATATATATACATACATATATATATATACATACATATATACATATACATATATATATATACATACATATATACATATACATATATATATATATATACATATATATATATATACATATATATATATATATATATATATATATATATATATATATATATATATATATATATATATATATATATATATATATATATATATATATATATATATATATGAGACAGTCAGAGATTACAAAGAGAAACATAGCCAGGACTTGTGATCTCGCCAGAAAGATGTCCAGGCATCGAGTAATTGTCTCTGGCCCCCTGCCTGCGAGAGGCAATGATGAGAGATATAGCAGATTAGTCTCGCTTAACAAGTGGTTGGCTATCTACTGTAGGCAGCAGGGACTAACGTTTATTGATAACTGGCCCTCTTTCTGGGGCAAACCAGGCTTGCTGATGAGAGACGGCCTTCACCCTAACCAGGAAGGCGCCATCATCCTGTCTAGAAACAGACTACTATTTAAGTCTCACTTGACTGACTACACTAGAGCAAGCCCGGTCACAGGCAATTACAATGTCTGTTAGTCCGGGTGAGGAGTCAGTTAAGCTAGAACTAGCCAGCGCCAGGCTGGATAATCCATGTACGCATAGCAATTCTCTTAGAATAATACACAATTCACATAATGTTTTTTCTGTTGTGTCTGTGTCAGGGGTGGACATGCATTCTACTGAGGTGGCAAATTATGATATGTCCAGTCTATTGCAGCACCAAGCAAACAATCGGAAAATTCCCGTCATATCAATTCCTAGATATGGTCGGAACTATTTAAAGTGCACTACGCATAATAAACGCAACATTGTTAATATTGCCACTACGGATAATCTTAACAAAAACTCGTCAAAACAGCCCAATACCTATAATATGGGCTTTTTAAACATAAGATCATTGTCTCCCAAGGCGTTATTGGTTAATGAGGTCATTAGAGACAACAATCTTAACGTCATTGGTCTTAGCGAAACCTGGCTCAAACCGGACGAATTTTTTGCGCTCAATGAGGCATCTCCTCCTAACTATACGAATGCGCATGTTGCCCGCCCTCTTAAAAGGGGAGGGGGTGTCGCACTAATATACAATGAAAATTTCAACCTTACCCCTAACCTAAATAATAAATATAAATCGTTTGAGGTGCTTACTATGAGGTCTGTCACACCGCTACCTCTCGACCTGGCTGTTATCTACCGCCCCCCTGGGCACTATTCGGACTTTATCAGTGAATTCTCAGAGTTCGTTGCTGATCTAGTGACGCACGCCGACAATATAATCATAATGGGGGACTTTAATATCCATATGAATACCCCATCGGACCCTCAGTGCGTGGCGCTCCAAACCATAATTGATAGCTGTGGTCTTACACAAATAATACATGAACCCACGCATCGCAACGGTAATACAATAGATCTAGTGCTTGTCAGGGGTGTCACCACCTCCAAAGTTATGATACTTCCATATACTAAAGTAATGTCCGATCATTACCTTATAAAATTTGAAGTTTTGACTCTTTGTCAACAAGCTAATAATAATAATAACTGCTATAGCGGCCGCAACATTAATGCTGCCACAACGATGACTCTTGCTGACCTACTGCCTTCGGTAATAGCACCATTCCCAAATTATGTCGGCTCTATTGATAAACTCACTAACAACTTTGACGATGCCTTGCGCGAAATTATTGATAGTATAGCACCGCTAAAGCAAAAAAGGGCCCCTAAAAGGCGCACCCCATGGTTTACAGAAGAAATTAGAGCTCATAAATTATCATGTAGAAAACTGGAACGCAAATGGCGCGCGACTAAACTTGAGGTTTTCCATCAAGCATGGAGTGATAGTTTAATAACTTATAAACGCATGCTTACCTTAGCTAAAGCTAAATACTACTCAAATCTCATCCGCCTCAACAAAAACGATCCTAAATTTCTGTTTAGTACAGTAGCATCGCTAACCCAACAAGGGACTCCTCCCAGTAGCTCCACCCACTCGGCAGATGATTTTATGAATTTCTTTAATAAGAAAATTGAACTCATTAGAAAGGAGATTAAAGACAACGCATCCCAGCTACAACTGGGTCCTATTAACACAAATACGACTGTATATACGACGGACACTGCCCTCCAAAATAGTCTCTCTATTTTTGATGAAATAACAGAGGAATTATTACAGCGTGTAAGTGGGATAAAACAAACAACATGTTTACTTGACCCACTTCCTGGGAAACTTATCAAGGAACTGTTTGTATTATTAGGTCCATCAGTGTTAAATATTATAAACTTATCACTTTCCTCCGGCACTGTTCCCCTAGCATTCAAAAAAGCGGTTATTCATCCTCTGCTCAAAAGACCTAACCTCGATCCTGACCTCATGGTAAACTACCGACCGGTCTCCCACCTTCCGTTTATTTCCAAAATTCTCGAAAAAACTGTTGCACAGCAGCTAAATGAACACTTAGTGACTAACAATCTCTGTGAACCTTTTCAATCCGGTTTCAGGGCAAATCACTCTACGGAGACAGCCCTTGCAAAAATGACTAATGATCTATTGCTAACGATGGATTCTGATGCGTCATCTATGTTGCTGCTTCTTGATCTTAGCGCCGCTTTCGATACCGTCGATCATAATATTTTATTAGAGCGTATCAAAACACGTATTGGTATGTCAGACTTAGCCTTGTCTTGGTTTAACTCTTATCTTACTGACAGGATGCAGTGTGTCTCCCATAACAATGTGACCTCGGACTATGTCAAGGTAACGTGCGGAGTTCCCCAGGGTTCGGTTCTTGGCCCTGCACTCTTTAGTATTTACATGCTGCCGCTGGGTGACATCATACGCAAGTACGGTGTTAGCTTTCACTGTTATGCTGATGACACTCAACTCTACATGCCCCTAAAGCTGACCAACACGCCGGACTGTAGTCAGCTGGAGGCGTGTCTTAATGAAATTAAACAATGGATGTCCGCTAACTTTTTGCAACTCAACG
>NC_084732.1:5869849-5894849 GCF_033978785.1 Entelurus aequoreus | reverse complement strand
CCCTAACTCTTCCGCTCAACCGACGCACTAATTGTTGTATAGAGGATCTTTGATTGTTATTAAGATGGACACTAATTGTTGTATAGAGGATCTTTGATTGTTATTAAGATGGAGCTTGAACGACCTGACACTAATTGTTGTATAGAGGATCTTTGATTGTTATTAAGATGGAGCTCGAACGACCTGGCACTAATTGTTGTATAGAGGATCTTTGATTGTTTTTAAGATGGAGCTTGAACGACCTGACACTAATTGTCGTATAGAGGATCTTTGATTGTTATTAAGATGGAGCTTGAACGACCTGACACTACAACAATTAGTGTCAGGTCGTGGGGGGGGGGTTGATGTGTGGGGGGGTTTGGTGGTAGCGGGGGTGTATAATGTAGAGCGGAAGAGTTAGGGCTGCATGGGATTCTGGGTATTGGTTGTGTTGTGTTTATGTTGTGTTACGGTGGGATGTTCTCCAGAAATGTGTTTTTCATTCTTTTTTGGTGTGGGTTCACAGTGTGGCGCATATTTGTAACGTAACAGTGTTAAAGTTGTTTTATACGGCTACCGTCAGTGTAAGCTGTGCGGCTGATGACTAAGTATGCTTTGCTGTCTCCTACGTGTGCAAGTAAAAGCTACATACAACATGTGGCCGGGCTGGCACGCTGTTTGTAAATGCTATAGAGGACAATTGCTGCAGTGCAATTAGGGCACGCCCTTAATTTAGTAATTAGAGTGAAAATAGGATCATATTTGCCCTGGGAGTTTTCTAGGAGAGGCACTGAGATCCGCAAGTCTCCTGGGAAAATCGGGTGGGTCGGCGAGTATGCAGCTGAGCCGCATCAGAGTGGTCAAAGAGCCGCATTATGCTCCGGAGCCGCGGGTTGCAGACCCCTGGGGTAGTAGGTAGGTCAGAGGTGTTCAAGGTGGGGCCCGACGGGCCATTTGCAGCCAGAAGGTAATTTTTAACGGCTTACGGCACATTCTAAAAGTACAGTTACAAAAAAATATATTACAAAGTGGAATAAAAGAGGTGAAACATAAGAAAAAGTTGCAATGTCGACTCTAATAACTAGAGATGGCCGATAATATCAGGCTGCCGATAATATCAGGCTGCCGATATTATCGGCCGTTAAATAATTTAAAATGTAGTATCGGAAATTATCGGTATCGTTTTCAAAAAGTAAAATTTATGACTTTTTAAAACGCCGCTGTGTACACGGACGTAGGGAGAAGTACAGAGCGCCAATAAACCTTAAAGGCCTACTGAAATGACATTTTTTAAATTTAAACGGGGATAGCAGATCCATTCTATGTGTCATACTGGATCATTTCGCGATATTGCCATATTTTTGCTGAAAGGATTTAGTATAGAACAACGATGATAAAGTTCGCAACTTTTGGTCTCTGATAAAAAAAAGCCTTGCCCCTACCGGAAGTAGCGTGACGTAGTCAGTTGATCGCCTCCTCATATTTTCCTATTGTTTTCAACGCAGCTAGACCGATTCGGACCGAGAAAGCGACGATTACCCCATTAATTTGAGCGAGGATGAAAGATTCGTGGATGAGGAACGTTAGAGTGACGGACTAGAATGCAGTGAAACCAAACAAGAATGACAAACACTTTTCGGGAGAACATCCGCACCGTAACACAACATAAACACAACAGAACAAATACCCAGAACCTCAACCTCCTCATGCTCTCTCAGGGAGAGCATGTCCCAAATTCCAAGCTGCGGTTTTGAGGCATGTTAAAAAAAAAAAAAGCACTTTGTGACTTCAATAATAAATATGGCAGTGCCATGTTGGCATTTTTTTCCGTAACTTGAGTCGATTTATTTTGAAAAAAACCTTGTTACATTGTTTAATGCATCCAGCGGGGCATCACAACAAAATTAGGCATAATAATGTGTTCATTCCACCACTGTATATATCGTATCGGTTGATATCGGAATCGGTAATTAAGAGTCGGACAATATCGGAATATCATATATCGGCAAAAAAGCCATTATCGGACATCTCTAATGGTAAGAATTGAAAAAAAATGATATAGGACTTATTTTTTAAATTTTTATGGACCAAACTTGAGCGGAACCTTAAAGGTTAAAAAATATTATATTTAGTAGGGATGTCCGATAATGGCTTTTTGCCGATATTTGATATTCTCCAACTCTTTAATTACCGATACCGATATAAACAGATACCGATATATACAGTCGTGGAATTAACACATTATTATGCCTAATTTTGTTGTGATGCCCCGCTGGATGCATTAAACAATGTAACAAGGTTTTCCAAAATAAATCAACTCAAGTTATGGAAAAAAATTTGGACAACCAGGTATGGTGAAATAAGGTCCTTTAAAAAAAAAATATATATATATAATAAGATGAATAAATTTAAAAAATTTTCTTGAATAAAAAAGAAAGTAAAACAATATAAAAACAGTTACATAGAAACTAGTAATTAATGAAAATGAGTCAAATTAACTGTTAAAGGTTAGTACTATTAGTGGAGCAGCAGCACGCACAATCATGTGTGCTTACGGACTGTATCCCTTGCAGACTGTATTGATATATATTGATATATAATGTAGGAAGCAGAATATTAATAACAGAAAGAAACAACCCTTTTGTGTGGATGAGTGTAAATGGGGGAGGGAGGTTTTTTGGGTTGGTATCGGTATCGTTTTTTTTTTACAGATGTCCGATAATATCGGCCGGCCGATATTATCAGCCGATAAATGCTTTAAAAAGTAATATCGGAAAATATCGGTATCGCTTTTATTATTATCGGTATCGTTTTTTTTGTTTTTGTTTTTTTTTCTTTTGTTTTTTTTTCTTAAAAAAAAAACACAAGATGCACTTACAATTAGTGCACCAACCCAAAAAACCTCCCTCCCCCATTCACACTCATTTGCACAAAAGCGCTGTTTCTTTCTGTTATTAATATTCTGGTTCCTACATTATATATCAATATATATCAATACAGTCTGCAAGGGATACAGTCCGTAAGCACACATGATTGTGTGTGCTGCTGCTCCACTAATAGTACTAACCTTTAACAGTTAATTTGACTCATTTTCATTAATTACTAGTTTCTATGTAACTGTTTTTGTATTGTTTTACTTTTTTTTTTATTCAAGAAAATGTTTTTAATTTATTTATCTTATTTTATTTTATTAATATTTTAAAAAAGGACCTTATCTTCACCATACCTGGTTGTCCAAATTAGGCATAATAATGTGTTAATTCCACGACTGTATATATCGGTATCGGTTGATATCGGTATCGGTAATTAAAGAGTTGGACAATATCGGATATCGGCAAAAAGCCATTATCGGACATCGCTAGTTTTTTTTTATTATCGGTATCGTTTTTATTTTTTATTTTGATTAAATCAACATAAAAAACACAATTGTAAGTGTGTCTTGTGTTTTTTATGTTGATTTAATCAAAATATAAAATAAAAAATAAAAACGATACCGATAATTAAAAAAACGATACCGATATTTTCCGATATTACATTTTAAAGCATTTATCTAATATTTAGTATAGGTTTTGAAACTGAAAAGTATTGAAATGGCCCCCGCATGCTTGGATTCTTCAGTGTGCGGGCGTTTTGCAAGCTCACCGTGTTGGCTGGTGCTTGGCTCTTGCTCTTGTCCTTGTCCTTGTCTTTGGAGCCAGCGGTGGGCATGTCCTTGGTGTGGCCATCGGGAATGTGGATCAGGACGCACGGACTCTCCTTACAGCTGTGAGGACTGCGGGGCACAATCAAACAAGACGGAGCTGGTATCAAACCCTGAAAGCGGGCCCCCTTCTGCTCACCTGACTGGCTCGTAGGGTTGGTCACAGATGTAGAAGCCCCGCCTCTGCAGCTGAATGAGGTCGCCTTTCTTCAGGTTCTTCAGACAGGGGTCGCCCAGCATCTTCTCCTCCGCCTGCGACCAAACAAAGCCAGGTCACCGGCAAGTCCACGACCACCGAGAGGAAGCCCGAGGCACACCTTGCTCTCCTTGTTGAGGTAGTCTTTAAAGTCGTCGTCCTTGGTGATGACCGCCTTGGAGATGAGCGGCTGGTAGTTGATGCAGACGGTGGGCAGCAGGGGGGCGCTGTTCGACTCCGCCAACCAGGTGATCTTGGTGGTCTTCTTGAAGTCTTTGTTGTCCAGGTCCAGGCGAGCGTCCATTGACAGAACCTTGCCGTCGGCCGCTCTGAAGGGAGAAGAAAATGGATTAGAGTACCGTAGTTTTTTAAACAAACAAAAAAATGGGCATGCCTGAAAGGAGGCTCCACTTTACAAAACACGCTAGCTCGATGCTAATTCACATTGGATTTGCCATATACATGCTACTGATTAGCATTAGCGATTTTTACATGGCGGTTTCAACACCTCCAAATTTGGTAATAATGACTACAAATAAGATGCACGTTGGTGTGTAATAAGCACAATACTTTGCCATAAAAAAGAAGGTATTCTATGACAAAAAGGGCGCTAAAACTATAAAAACAATGAACAAATAATGAAAACTCAGTATCGACGAATAGATCTGAAGTTTATCTAAAGTTTTAAGCGTTGAAATAAAAACAAATTAAAATAATTCTGACCCTTTTTCACCACTTTTATGAGTGGGACCCTTTTGGATACCTGAGAATTTTAGTGTGATTTTTTTTAAACTGTTGTTGCTCAAAATAAAATTATAATGATTGTTAGAATAATTGTTTCTAAATGATCACAAAAACTTTGTGTTACATTGAGGTTCTGGTGAGAAGACAAAAGCTGTCTTTGAAACCTACCAAGAGTAAGGCTCGTAAAACTCCACTGTGTAGGGGGAAAGCAAGATGAAGGTGTTTCTGTGTTCTCTCATGTATGGTAATCAACAGAAAGATATTGTTCTAACCCAAGGACTTCAAAGCGGAGAGATGGCAGGATCTGCCCAATTTCCAGACAAACTCTTTTTGAACTATTTTATGCACCTCTTTTTGAAGTATTTTACGAACGTCTTTTTGAACTATTTTATGCACCTCTTTTTGAAGTATTTTACGAACGTCTTTGAACTATTTTATGCACCTTTTTTTGAAGTATTTTACGAATGTCTTTTTGAACTATTTTATGCACCTCTTTTTGAAGTATTTTACGGACATCTTTTTGAACAATTTTATGCACCTCTTTTTGAAGTATTTTACGAACGTCTTTTTGAACTATTTTATGTACCTCTTTTTGAAGTATTTTACGAACGTCTTTTTGAACTATTTTATGCACCTCTTTTTGAAGTATTTTACGAACGTCTTTTTGAACTATTTTATGCACCTCTTTTTGAAGTATTTTACGAACGTCTTTTTGAACTATTTTATGTACCTCTTTTTGAAGTATTTTACGAACGTCTTTTTGAACTATTTTATGTACCTCTTTTTGAAGTATTTTACGAATGTCTTTTTGAACTATTTTATGCACCTCTTTTTGAAGTATTTTACGAATGTCTTTTTGAACTATTTTATGCACCTCTTTTTGAAGTATTTTACGAACGTCTTTTTGAACTATTTTATGCACCTCTTTTTGAAGTATTTTACGAACGTCTTTTTGAACTATTTTATGCACCTCTTTTTGAAGTATTTTACGAACGTCTTTTTGAACTATTTTATGCACCTCTTTTTGAAGTATTTTACGAATGTCTTTTTGAACTATTTTATGCACCTCTTTTTGAAGTATTTTACGAATGTCTTTTTGAACTATTTTATGCACCTCTTTTTGAAGTATTTTACGAACGTCTTTTTGAACTATTTTATGCACCTCTTTTTGAAGTATTTTACGAATGTCTTTTTGAACTATTTTATGCACCTCTTTTTGAAGTATTTTACGAACGTCTTTTTGAACTATTTTATGCACCTCTTTTTGAAGTATTTTACGAATGTCTTTTTGAACTATTTTATGCACCTCTTTTTGAAGTATTTTACGAACGTCTTTTTGAACTATTTTATGCACCTCTTTTTGAAGTATTTTACGAACGTCTTTTTGAACTATTTTATGCACCTCTTTTTGAAGTATTTTACGAACGTCTTTTTGAACTATTTTATGTACCTCTTTTTGAAGTATTTTACGAATGTCTTTTTGAACTATTTTATGTACCTCTTTTTGAAGTATTTTACGAACGTCTTTTTGAACTATTTTATGTACCTCTTTTTAAAGTATTTTACGAACGTCTTTTTGAACTATTTTATGCACCTTTTTTTAAGTATTTTACGAACCTCTTTTTGAACTATTTTACAAACTCTTTTTGAACTGACCTTTTCTGTGAATTGTTTACGACTTTTCTGGGAACTTTTTGTGACCTTTGTCCTTTGGAACAAACTGTGGCCAAGTGGTCGGGGAGGGTCCAAAATATAAGAAGGAGGCGTGCGATCTTTTGGCAGAGCGTGCTGAGATACTGTACAAGGGTACAGTTTACAGACGACTCTCGTCAATATAGAGTCCAAATTGAGTCCAAATTGAATTTTGTCTTTGTTTAATTCTTTGCCTCTTGTCTTGTTTAATAGATGTCATCAGTGTTTGAACCTGACAATGATTCAATATTATGAATTATTGACCTATTGAAGGCTCCAATTACTTCACATCAAAAATTTAACTTTTAATATATTTGAGAAAAATAATGCATATTTTGTGTCTCTGCCATAAAAAACAAGGTATTTATTCTATGACCAAAAGGGCATTAAACAAACGAGAAAAAAAACAAACAATGAAAAAATAATAAAAACTTATGATCGACAAATATATCTGAAATTTATTTACAGATTTAAGCGTTGAAAATAAAAAAAATTTTTTTTTTAAATGTACAACCTTTTTCATCACTTTTATGAGTGGGACCCTTTTTGGATCCCTGAGAATTTTAATGTGATTTTTTTTTTTAACTGTCATTGCTCAAAATACAATTATAATGAATCAATGTTATGAATTATTGACCTATAAGAGGCTCTAATAACTTCACATCAAAAATTACACTTAAAATATTTTTGAGAAAAAAATTACATATTTGGTGTCTTTGCCATAATAAACAAGGTATTCTATGACAAAAAGGGCATTAAACAAACAAAATAAAAAACAATAAAAAAATAATAAGAACTTATAATCGACAAATAGATCTGAAGTTTTTGAAGATTTTATTTAAACTGTCATTGGTCAAAATAAAACTATAATGAATCAATGTTATGAATTATTGACCTATTAGAGGCTCCAATTACAAAAATCACTGTTAAAATATATTTTGAGTTTATGGGCAGAATAGTGAAACAGCCATTGGAAATGCATAAAAAAAAAATCTATTTGTGGTCAAGTCTTTCATAATGATTGTGAGCTGCAGGACCACTTGTATCGCACACGATATCACACACAAGTCAACACGCTGCGGGACTGCTTGTATCGCACATGATATGACACGCAAGTCAACACGCTGCAGGACTGCTTGTATCGCACATGATATCGCACACAAGTAAACACACTGCAGGACTGCTTGTATCACATATATCACACACAAGTAAGCACGCTGCAGGACTGCTTGTATCGCACATGATACCACACAAGTCAACACGCTGCAGGACTGCTTGTATCGCACATGATATCGCACACAAGTAAACACACTGCAGGACTGCTTGTATCACATATATCACACACAAGTAAGCACGCTGCAGGACTGCTTGTATCGCACATGATATCACACACAAGTCTACACGCTGCAGGACTGCTTGTATCGCACATGATATCACACACACAAGTAAACACGCCGCAGGACTGCTTTTATCGCGCATGATATCTCACACAAGTAAACACGCTGCAGGACTGCTTGTATCACACATGATATCACACAAGTCAACACGCTGCAGGACTGCTTGTATCGCACATGATATCGCACACAAGTAAACACACTGCAGGACTGCTTGTATTACATATATCACACACAAGTAAGCACGCTGCAGGACTGCTTGTATCGCACATGATATCACACAAGTCAACACGCTGCAGGACTGCTTGTATCGCACATGATATCGCACACAAGTAAACACACTGCAGGACTGCTTGTATCACATATATCACACACAAGTAAGCACGCTGCAGGACTGCTTGTATCGCACATGATATCACACACAATTAAACACGCTGCAGGACTGCTTGTATCGCACATGATATCGCACACAAGTAAACACACTGCAGGACTGCTTGTATCACATATATCACACACAAGTAAGCACGCTGCAGGACTGCTTGTATCGCATATGGTGTCCCACACAAGTAAACACGCAGCAGGACTGCTTGTATCGCATATGATATCACACACAAGTAAGCACGCTGCAGGACTGCTTGTATCGCACATGGTATCCCACACAAGTAAGCACGCTCCAGGACTGCGCATGATATCACACGCAAGTAAACACGCTGCAGGACTGCTTGAATCGCACATGATATCACACGCAAGTCAACACCCTGCAGGACTGCTTGTATCGCACATGATATCACACACAAGTAAACACGTCGCGGGACTGCTTGTATCGCACATGATATCACACACTAGGAAACACGCTGCAGGCTTGTAGTATAATTAATATTGGAAAATGTAGATGCAAGCAGATACTTATTATTTTTATGCCGACATTGGACTGATAAGTGATATCAATATTAGATGGGGGCACCCTAGTGAGTTTAAATGCACAGTATGAATATGCATTACACTTGGAAGACATTTTGCCGGGCCAAATTTGTCCCAGGGGCCTCACTTTGGGCACCCCTGTCCTACATATAAGACTTACTTATTGATCTTGGTGATGATGAGGTTGCCCCAGTTGATGAAGGTGACCACCTCGCCCACTGAGAACGTCTCGGCGTCCGCTCCCTCCACCAGGACCCGGGGTCCGTACCAAACCTGCTTCACACCCACCTCGGCGTTCTAGGTGGATACGGGAAAAAGGGTCACTCTAGTACTGGGTGTGTAGTGTAATGTTTGTAAGGAGGGGGGAAAACTAGCAACCTTGGGATGTTTGGCCACTTCCTTCATCTCCTCCTTCGCTTCCGGGACAGAAACCGGAACCACGTAGGAGCTGGACAGAGCCGTGTATCTGGGGGCGACTGGGTCAATCACCTAAAACACAAGGAAAACAAACTAAATGTGCTTTTTCCCCCAACACACTATAAAAACAGGGAGGGAAAAAACGGTAAAAAAAAAAAAAACGACAACAAAAATGCCTTGGTGAGTGAATAGCGGCTGCATGCACATCCAAAAAGCAGCTGCTTGTTGAGTCCACAGTTGACTATTTTTTTTGCAACTTAAACTTTCCGAAGCCCTTTGAAGCTCACACACACACACACACACACACACACACACACACACACACACACACACACACACACACACACACACACACACACACACACACACACACACACACACACACACACACACACACACACACACACACACACACACACACACACACGACAGAGCAGAGAAGCAGAGAAGAAGAGAAAGAGAGAGGACGCGGGGGAGAGAGGAATACCTTCACACAGCTAACGGGCAGCTTGGAAACAGAAGAGTGAGATGCTGTTTAAAGTAAAGTCACATTGACAAAGGACGGAAGGAAAGGATATACAAATACTCACAAAATGTTCGGAATATTCATGTGGAAATATCAGGATGAAGCTAAAATGCACGATAACCTTTTACCGTCTTTGGGCGCCTCACCATTCCATTCAATTCAACACAATTCTCGTAATATATTTAGAATATAAATGATGATACAACAGGTTGCAGTTTAAAAAAAAGCACCTCTTGGTTGCTGCTGTGACTTTATTTATTATTATTTTTAAATGTTACTTACACAATCTTGGAAGAATCTGAATCTAATCGAAGAAAATAGAGCAACTTAATCCGAGCTTTACAATGCAACACAAAATGTGCAAAAAAAGTTAAGACATAAAAATGCAATACTTTTTAAATACATCACAAATAATGAAAAAATTAAGGAAAAATCAATACTTAAAAAAACACAAATTAACCAAAAAAATGTTTATATACATATATACACAAATACATACATATATACACATATACAAATACACATACATACATATTTATAAATGCCCGCACGCACACAGAAATAAATATAAATATTTATATATTTATACATATAAATACATATACAAACCCCGTTTCCATATAAGTTGGAAAATTGTGTTAGATGTGAATATAAACGGAATACAATGATTTGTAAATCCTTTTCAAGCCATATTCAGTTGAATGCACTACAAAGACAACATATTTGATGTTCAAACTCATAAACTTTTTTTTTGTTGTTGCAAATATTAACTTAGAATTTCATGGCTGCAACACGTGCCAAAGTAGTTGGGAAGGGGCATGTTCACCACTGTGTTACATGGCCTTTCCTTTTAACAACACTCAGTAGACGTTTGGGAACTGAGGAGACACATTTTTGAAGCTTCTCAGGTGGAATTCTTCCCCATTCTTGCTTGATGTACAGCTTAAGTTGTTCAACAGTCCGTTGTGCTATTTTAGGCTTCATAATGCGCCACACATTTTCAATGGGAGACAGGTCTGGACTACAGGCAGGCCAGTCTAGTACCCGCACTCTTTTACTATGAAGCCACGTTGATGTTTGGCATTGTCTTGCTGAAATAAGCAGGGGCGTCCATGGTAACGTTGCTTGGATGTCAACATAAGTTGCTCCAAAACCTGTATGTACCTTTCAGCATTAATGGTGCCTTCACAGATGTGTAAGTTACCCATGTCTTGGGCACTAATACACCCCCATACCATCACACATGCTGCCTTTTACACTTTGCGCCTACAACAATCCGGATGGTTCTTTTCCTCTTTGGTCCGGAGGACACGACGTCCTGTTTCCAAAAACAATTTGAAATGTGGATTCGTCAGACCACAGAACACTTTTCCACTTTGTATCAGTCCATTTTAGATGAGCTCAGGCCCAGCAAAGTCGACGGCGTTTCTGGGTGTTGTTGATAAACGGTTTTCGCCTTGCATAGGAGAGTTTTAACTTGCACTTACAGATGTAGCGACCAACTGTAGTTACTGACAGTGGGTTTCTGAAGTGTTCCTGAGCCCATGTGGTGATATCCTTTACACACTGATGTGGCTTGTTGATGCAGTACAGCCTGAGGGATGGAAGGTCACGGGCTTAGAGTGATTTCTCCAGATTCTCTGAACCCTTTGATGATATTACGGAGCGTAGATGGTGAAATCCCTAAATTCCTTGCAATAGCTGGTTGAGAAAGGTTTTTCTTAAACTGTTCAACAATTTGCTCACGCATTTGTTGACAAAGTGGTGACCCTCGCCCCGTCCTTGTTTGTGAATGACTGAGCATTTCATGGAATCTACTTTTATACCCAATCATGGCACCCACCTGTTCCCAATTAGCCTGCACACCTGTGGGATGTTCCAAATAAGTGTTTGATGAGCATTCCTCAACTTTATCAGTATTTATTGCCACCTTTCCCAACTTCTTTGTCACGTGTTGCTGGCATCAAATTCTAAAGTTAATGATTATTTGCACAAAAAAAAAAATGTTTATCAGTTTGAACATCAAATATGTTGTCTTTGTAGCATATTCAACTGAATATGGCTTGAAAATGATTTGCAAATCATTGTATTCCGTTTATATTTACATCTAACACCATTTCCCAACTCATATGGAAACGGGGTTTGTATAAACACACACACACACACACACACACACACACACACACACACACACACACACACACACACACACACACACACACACACACACACACACACACACACACACACACACACACACACACACACACACACACGCACACACGCACACACGCACACACGCACACACGCACACACTCTACCGCTTGTACATATATATTAGGGCTGGGCTATGTATCGAGTTTGTAATATATATCGATATATTTTTAAAGAAGATATGAATTAAGAAAATATCGTAATATCGATATAATTTATTTCACGTTAAAATGACCAAACACTGCTTATTTGTTGTGTTCCTTGATTCTCCCTCTCAACAGTCCATGGCATACTAAACCCCTCCCCTTCCTCCTTCCAAGACGTGCTGGCACTTATAAGAACATCCATGATTGGTTGGTTGCTGCTTACAATGATGAGTCACGATTGGTTGAGATTAGAGGAAAAACATTAGGGACAGGCCAATCAGAGGCAAGATAGGGCGGGTCATGGAACCAGGAATTATTTTTTTTTACACTGAATTTCTATACACTGATTTTTATACACTAAATGTGAAAACACTGAATTTGTTTTCAATTAAATTGTCAGCATAATTTGATGTAAAAAAATTCTATTGACACAATTCAAACGCCAGATTGCGTCAAGTGACAAAAAATATGAGCAAAATGATCTAAAATAATAAAACAATAGCATGCTAACAGTTAGCATTCGTGAAATACCAAAATAGATGCAATTTTTTTTTTAGCAGGTATGCACTCTACCTGCTAAATAAGCTAAAAAAAAAAGCAAGCATGCTTACGTTAGCATCCAAAAATGCTAACTGTAAAATGCGCTAGGTACAAAAATATTTTAGGTGTGTATGGTACCTAAAAAATTGGTTTAAAACGCTAGTATGCTAACGTTACCAAGTACCAAAATATGACTGTAGTGTATATCTAGACAATTAGCGGGGGGAAAAGCTAGCATGCTAACAGGTATAATTGGTTAAGTAATTGTTAGAATAATTGTTTGTAAGTTATCACAAAAAACTTTGTGTTGAAATTAGGGATGTCCGATAATGGCTTTTTGCCGATATCCGATATTCCGATATTGTCCAACTCTTTAATTACCGATACCGATATCAACCGACACCGATATCAACCGATATATGCAGTCGTGGAATTAACACGTTATTATACCTAATTTGGACAACCAGGTATGGTGAAGATAAGGTACTTTTTTTTAAAAATTGTAAAATAAGATAAATAAATTAAAAACATTTTCTTGAATAAAAAAGAAAGCACAACAATATAAAAACAGTTACATAGAAACTAGTAATGAATGAAAATGAGTAAAATTAACTGTTAAAGGTTAGTACTATTAGTGGAGCAGCAGCACGCACAATCATGTGTGCTTACGGACTGTATCCCTTGCAGACTGTATTGATATATATTGATATATAATGTAAGAACCAGAATATTAATAACAGAAAGAAACAACCCTTTTGTGTGAATGAGTGTAAATGGGGGAGGGAGGTTTTTTGGGTTGGTGCACTAATTGTAAGTGTATCTTGTATTTTTTATGTTGATTTAATAAAAAAATAAAAAAAACAAAAAAAAACGATACCGATAAATAAAAAACGATACCGATAATTTCCGATATTACATTTTAACGCATATATCGGCCGATAATATCGGCAGGCCGATATTATCGGACATCCCTAGTTGAAATGAGTTCCAGGCAAAAAGACAAAAGCTGTCTTTGAAACCTACCAAGAAGAAGGCTCGTAAAACTCGACTGTGTAAGGGGGAGAGCCACATGAAGGATTTTCTGTGTTCTTTTGTGTATGGTAATCAACAGAAAGATCTTTTTCTGGCCCAAGGACTTCAGAGCAGAGAGATGACAGGATCTGCCCAATTTCCAGATGACCTCTTTTTGAAGTATTTTACGAACTCTTTTTGAACTGACCTTTCCTGTGAATTGTTTACGACCTTTTCTGTGAACTTTTTGCGACCTTTGTCCTTTGGAAACAAAGGTGGCCATGTGGTCGGGGGGGAGGGTCCAAAATAAAAGAAGGGGGCATGCAATCTTTTGGCAGAGCGTGCTGAGATACTGTGCAAGTGTAGTGTGTCCAGACGTGTCTCCTCAATTGAGTCCAAATTGAATTCTGTCTCTCGTTTAATTCTTTGCCTCTTGTCTTGTTTAATAGATGTCATCAGTGTTTGAACCTGACAGTAATAATATTTGACGTGGAGGTGTATACTTGCAAAATTTGCTAAAAAAACTAGCATGCTAATATTAGAATGCAAACAATTGTGCTGCGGGCCGCTAATAAAAACTAACTACGGGCAAATTTTGGCCCGTGTGCCACACTTTGGACACCACTGATCTATAGCAAGAAAACACGCTGAAGCCGCTTTCTTTCCAAACTCAGACCCTAGTTGGTAGAATATGCTGATTTAAAATAGCGGAAGGAATATTTGCTCATATGAAAAAAACTACATTTTTAAGTGTTTTTGTAATAAAATGGTCAAACAAGCAACTTAACTATTATAGACAGTCAATATAATCATAATGGGGGACTTTAATATCCATATGAATACCCCATCGGACCCTCCGTGCGTGGCTCTCCAGACTATAATTGATAGCTGTGGTCTTACACAAATAATACATGAACCCACGCATCGCAACGGTAATACGATAGATCTAGTGCTTGTCAGGGGTGTCACCACCTCCAAAGTTACGATACTCCCGTACACTAAAGTAATGTCCGATCATTACCTTATAAAATTCGAAGTTCTGACTCATTGTCAACAAACTAATAATAATAATAACTACTATAGCAGCCGCAACATTAATGCTGCCACAACGACGACTCTTGCTGGCCTACTGCCTTCGGTAATGGCACCATTCCCAAATTATGTGGGCTCTATTGATAACCTCACTAACAACTTTAACGACGCCCTGCGCGACACCATTGATAGTGTAGCACCGCTAAAGCTAAAAAGGGCCCCTAAAAGGCGCACCCCATGGTTTACAGAAGAAACTAGAGCCCATAAATTATCATGTAGAAAGCTGGAACGTAAATGGCGCGCGACTAAACTTGAGGATTTCCATCAAGCATGGAGTAATAGTTTAATAACTTATAAACGCATGCTTACCTTAGCTAAAGCTAAATATTACTCAAATCTCATCCACCTCAACAAAAATGATCCTACATTTTTGTTTAGTACAGTAGCATCGCTAACCCAACAAGGGACTCCTCCCAGTAGCTCCACCCACTCGGCAGATGACTTTATGAATTTCTTTAATAAGAAAATTGAAGTAATTAGAAAGGAGATTAAAGACAACGCATCCCAGCCACAACTGGGTTCTATTAACACAGATACGACTGTATATACGACGGATACCGCCCTCCAAAATAGTTTCTCTCTCTTTGATGAAATAACCTTAGAGGAATTGTTAAGATGTGTAAATGGGACAAAACAAACAACATGTTTACTTGACCCATTTCCTGGGAAACTTATCAAGGAGCTTTTTGTATTATTAGGTCCATCAGTGCTAAATATTGGACTGGACTCTCAATGTTATGTGTATTGTTGCGTCTACCAGCATTCCTCCAATGGGGAATTCAAATTGCTAGTCTCTCCCAGATTCTTTTTATGGCAATAAGCTGATGTTTATATTCAATCAACAGGCAGTAGTTGGTATTTTGTGGTTTATTCTCCAAGTTGAGAGGACAAACGTGAGACCAATCTAGCACACCAGTGTTCCCTCGCCCGGTCTAACTCGGTCTCCCCCAAACCCACGGAAGTCCCGTGATCCTCCCTCTGTCCATCGCCCCCACTCCCGTTGTTTAGACTACTCCGAGTTATCTCTACTCTGACACATTCCAATCTAGAAGGCCGACACCTTACTATGAGACTCAAAAGAAGGAAGAATACTAGCTATTCTTTATATGACTATAGGAGTTTAGAAAGAAGTAACACTTAAATATGGATATGATTCTGATCTGCTTCCAACAGTATCCACTAGGGACTGTACTTAGAGGGGGGGGGGGGGGGGGGGGTTTCCCACATATGCGGTCCTCTCCAAGGTTTCTCATAGTCATTCACATCGACGTCCCTTGTGTGGGCTCTGTGCCGAGGATGTCGTTGTGGCTTGTGCAGCCCTTTGAGACTTTTGTGATTTAGGGCTAAATAAATAAACATTGATTGATTGATTGATTGAATACAATTACAAAAAAAGGTCCAAAAACACACCTTTGTGTTTTTGAAAGTTAATTCTCATAGAAACAGACAAAAAAAACAATACAAAAAACACTCAGTATGACAGAATAGTTGCTCCTCTTCAATAAAATAAATATTTTCTAGCCAATCACATGCACTGCCAACTAAACTGAGGCCTGGAGCACTTTTTCTTTTTCTTTGCATCACATGATATCAGACTTATAAGCTTCTGGACTCGTGCAGGAAGCAGCCGGCCAGAAAAAAAAACAATGTAGCAAGCAAATGACTGATGAGGTGAAAAGAGAAGTATGAAATGAGAGGGTGTGGATAGTTATGGAGGCTGACAGAAAATAAGCAAACAGAAAAAAAAAAGTTATGAGACTCGAAAATAAGTCAAAAATAGCAGCGTAGAAGCCAAAAGGATTGTGCCTCATTGACTCACTGGCAGGCTTCAACATGAGCGCCTGTTTAATCCGCTTCTATTCTGCTTTGCCAACCTCAAAGAAACGTTTCTCTCATTCCTTGTGCACTTCTAGAGTTCGACGAAAGAGGAGAAACTCTACCTTCTTATTGAAGGCCCAAATCTTGTCCCACTCCATGTTCACCACAGACCTCGAACCTCCCTGCAAAGAAAAAATGGGAAATGTGTCAAGCGTTCAGTGGGAAATATTAATCAAATTGATAGATTTAAATGGTAAGGTCTTTTTTTTTGCTATTTTAAAGATACTGTAAATCAATGAAAATATTGATTAATTTTATAGATTTAAATAGTAAAGTCTTTTTTTGCGATTTTAAAGATATTGTAAATCAATGAAAATATTGATTCATTTTATAGATTTAAACAGTAAGGTCTTTTTTATGCTGTTTTAAAAATACTGGAAATCAATGGAAAATATTAATGAAATTGATAGATTTAAATAGTAAGGCCTTTTTTTGGTATTTTAAAAATGTAAATTAATTAAATAGATCTAAATAGTAGTTTTTTTTGCTATTTTAAAAATACTGTAAATCAATTAAAATATTCATGAAATTGATGTAAAAAGTAAGGTATTTTTGCTATTTTAAAAATACTGTAAATCAATGAAGATATTCATAAAATGTACCGGTATACATTTAAATAGTAAGGTCTTTTTTCTGCTATTTTAAAGATACTGTAAATCAATGAAAATATTGATTAATTTTATAGATTTAAATAGTACGGTATTTTTCGCTATTTAGAAAATACTGTAAATCAATGAAAATATTAATTAAATTGATAAGATTTAAATAGTAAGGTCTTTTTTTGCTATTTTAAAAATACTGTAAATCAATGAAAATATTCATGAAATTTATGTAAATAGTAAGGTATTTTTGCTATTTTAAAAATACTGTAAATCAATGAAAATATTAATTAAATAGATCTAAATAGTAGTCTTTTTTTGCTATTTTAAAAATACTTTTAAATCAGTTAAAATATTCATGAAATTGATGTAAAAAGTAAGGTATTTTTGCTATTTTAAAAATACTGTAAATCAATGAAGATATTCATAAAATGTACCGGTATACATTTAAATAGTAAGGTCTTTTTTCTGCTATTTTAAAGATACTGTAAATCAATGAAAATATTGATTCATTTTATAGATTTAAATAGTAAGGTCTTTTTTATGCTGTTTTAAAAATACTATAAATCAATGGAAAATACTAATGAAATTGATAGATTTAAATAGTAAGGCCTTTTTTTGGTATTTTAAAAATACTGTAAATTAATGAAAATATGAATTAAATAGATCTAAATAGTAGTCTTTTTTTGCTATTTTAAAAATACTTTTAAATCAGTTAAAATATTCATGAAATTGATGTAAAAAGTAAGGTATTTTTGCTATTTTAAAAATACTGTAAATCAATGAAGATATTCATAAAATGTACCGGTATATATTTAAATAGTAAGGTCTTTTTTCTGCTATTTTAAAAGATACTGTAAATCAATGAAAATATTGATTAATTTTATAGATTTAAATAGTACGGTATTTTTCGTTATTTAAAAAATACTGTAAATCAATGAAAATATTAATTAAATTGATAGATTTAAATAGTAAGGTCTTTTTTTGCTATTTTAAAAATACTGTAAATCAATGAAAATAGTCATGAAATTGATGTAAATAGTAAGGTATTTTTGCTATTTTAAAAATACTGTAAATCAATGAAAATATTAATTAAATAGATTTAAATTGTAAGGTATTTTTTGCTATTTTAAAAATACTGTAAATCAATGAAAATATTCATAAAATGTATACATTTAAATAGTAAGGTCTTTTTTCGGCTATTTTAAAAATACTGTAAATCAATGAAAATATGAATTAAATTGATAGATTTAGATACTATGGTGTTTTTTGCTATTTTAAAGATTGATTGATTGAGACTTTTATTAGTTGATTGCACAGTACAGTACATATTCTGTACAATTGACCACTAAATGGTAACACCCGAATACGTTTTTCAACTTGTTTAAGTCGGAGTCCACGTTAATCAATTCATGGTAAATAATACTGTAAATAGATACTGTAAATCAATGAAAATATTGATTAATTTTATAGATTTAAATAGTAAGGTATTTTTCGCTATTTTAAAAATAGTGTAATTCAATAAAAATATTAATTACATTGATATTTAAATAGTAAGGTCTTTTTTTGCTATTTTAAAAATACTTTAAATCAATGAACATATTAATTACGATGATATATTTAAATAGTAATGTATTTTTTTTGCTATTTTGAAAATACTGTAAATCGATGAAAATATTAGTTAAAAAGATTTAAATAGTAAGTTCTTTTTTTGCTATTTTAAAAATACTGTAAATCAATAAAAATATTAATTAAATTGATAGATTTAGATAGTAAGGTCTTTTTTTCTCGCCATTTTAAAGATACAGTAAATCAATGAAAATATTGATTAATTTTAAAGGCTCCAGCACCCCCCCCCCCCCCCCCCAAAGGGGACAAGCGGTAGAAAAATGGATAGATGGATGGATAGTAAGGTATTTGTTTGCTATTTTAAAAATACTGTAAATCAATGAAAATATACATTTTATAAATTTGAATAGTTAAGTCTTTTTTGCAATTTTAAAAATACTTTAAATCAATGAAAATATAAATTACAATGATAGACTTAAATAGTAATGTATTATTATGCTATTTAAAAAATACTGTAAATCAATGAAAATATTGATTAATTTTATAGATTTAAATAGTAAGGTATTTTTCGCTATTTCAAAAATAGTGTAAATCAATGAAAATATTAATTAAATTGATAGATTTAAGTAGTAAGGTCTTTTTTTGCTATTTAAAAAAATACTTTAAATCAATGAACATATTAATTACAATGACAGATTTAAATAGTAATGTATTTCTTTGCTATTTTAAAAATACCGTAAATCGATGAAAATATTAGTTAAAAAGATTTAAAGAGTAAGGCATTTTTTTGCTATTTTAAAAATACTGTAAATCAATAAAAATATGAATTAAATTGATAGATTTAGATAGTAAGGTCTTTTTTCCCCGCTATTTTAAAGATACAGTAAATCAATGAAAACATTGATTAATTTTATAGGCTCCAGCACCCCCCAACCCCAAAAGGGACAAGCGGTAGAAAAATGGATAGATGGATGGATAGTAAGGTATTTTTTTGCTATTTTAAAAATACTGAGAAATCAATGAAAATGTAAATTTTATCAATTTGAATAGTTAAGTCTTTTTTGCCATTTTAAAAATACTTTAAATCAATGAAAATATAAATTACAATGATAGACTTAAATAGTAATGTATTTTTATGCTATTTAAAAAATACTGTAAATCAATGAAAATATTGATTAATTTTATAGATTTAAATAGTAAGGTATTTTTCGCTATTTCAAAAATAGTGTAAATCAATGAAAATATTAATTAAATTGATAGATTTAAGTAGTAATGTATTTCTTTGCTATATTAAAAATACCGTAAATCGATGAAAATATTAGTTAAAAAGATTTAAAGAGTAAGGCATTTTTTTGCTATTTTAAAAATACTGTAAATCAATAAAAATATGAATTAAATTGATGGATTTAGATAGTAAGGTCTTTTTTTTCCACTATTTTAAAAATACAGTAAATCAATGAAAATAGTGAATAGTTTTAAAGGCTCCAACACCACCAAGAACAAGACAATTTTTATAGGTTATAATGCAAAAAAACCCAAAAACCTTTGGACTTCTTGTCCAAAAAAAAGTGCAGTTCCCTTTTTAAAATAGGGAAAATTCCAAAAAGAAGGCCGCAGCACCTTTACGACAAACTTACCTGCGCTGCTATGAACTGCTTGAGTCCCTCCACGGTCATGCCTCTCCGCAGGACACCTCTGACAGTGGGGAAGCGAGGGTCGTCCCTGAGGGCGGCGTGGAGACAAAGGTCACCTGGACATCCCGCGGTTATCGCGGCGCACAACGGAGCCAGACCTACCATCCGTCCACGTAGCCTTCTTCCACAAACCAGGTGAGCTTCCTCTTGGACAGCACCGTGTTGTTGAGGTTGAGTCGGGCGTACTCCCAGATGTACGGCTTCCTGATGCCCAGGGCGTCGATGATCCAGTAGTACTGCTCGTCGCGGTCGTGATACTCGGTGGTCCTGAGGGCGTGGGTGACATTCTCCCGGCTGTCCACGATGGGGCAGGCGAAGTCGTACGTGGGGTAGACACTGAGAGAGAGGATTGGGAAACGTTCAGGATGAACACACAGAATGCTCTCTGGCCTTTGTGGGAAGCAGATCAGAATCATATCCATATTTAAGTGTTACTTATTTCTAAACTCCTATAGTCATATAAAGAATAGCTAGTATTCTTCCTTCTTTTGAGTCTCATAGTAAGGTGTCGGCCTTCTAGATTGGAATGTGTCAGAGTAGAGATAACTCTGAGTAGTCTAAACAAAGGGAGTGGGGGCGAGGGACAGAGGGAAGATCACGGGACTTCCGGGGGTTTGAGGGGAAACCGAGCTAGACCGGGCGAGGGAACGCGGGTGTGCTAGATTGGTCTCACGTTTGTCCTCTAAGCTTGGAGAATAAACCACAAAATACCAACTACTGCCTGTTGATTGAATATAAACATCAGCTTATTGCCATAAAAAGAATCTGGGAGAGACTAGCAATTTGAATTCCCCATTGGAGGAATGCTGGTCAACGCAACCATTTGGGGGCTTCGTCAGAGATCAACGCAACACCTTCACTATCGGAAGTCTACAATCTAGAATTGCCTCGATACCAATATTTTAGCACCGGTACCAAAATGTATGTCGATACTTTTCTAAATAAAGGGAACCACAAAAAATGGCATTATTAGCTTTATTTTAACAAAAAGTCTTAGGGTGCATTAAACATATGTTTCTTATTGCAATCGAAGAACAATTAAGTCCTTAAATAAAATAGTGAACATACTACTAGACTAGGGATGTCCGATAATTTTGGACTACCAATATTATTGGCTGATAAATGCTTTAAAATGTAATATCGGAAATTATCAGTATCGGTTTCAAAAAGTAAAACGTATGACTTTTTAAAACGCCGCTGTGTACACGGACGTAGGGAGAAGTACAGAGTGCCAATAAACCTTAAAGGCACCGCCTTTGCGTGCCGGCCCAGTCACATAATATCGACGGCTTTTCACACACACAAGTGAATGCAACGCATACTTGGTCAACAGCCATACAGGTCACACTGAGGGTGGACGTATAAACAACTTTAACACTGTTACAAATATGCGCCACACTGTGAACCCACACCATAACAAGAATGACAAACATTTCGGGAGAACATCCGCACCGTAACACAACATAAACACAACAGAACAAATACCCGGAACCTCAACCTCCTCATGCTCTCTCAGGGGAACCTCAACCTCCTCATGCTCTCTCAGGGGGAGCATGTCCCAAATTCCAAGCTGCTGTTTTGAGGCATGTTAAAAAAAAATAATGCACTTTGTGACTTCAATAATAAATATGGCAGTGCCATGTTGGCATTTTTTTTCCATAACTTGAGTTGATTTATTGTGGAAAACCTTGTTACATTGTTTAATGCATCCAGCGGGGCATCACAACAAAATTAGGCACAATAATGTGTTAATTCCACGACTGTATATATCGTATCGGATGATATCGGAATCGGTAATTAAGAGATGGACAATATCGGAATATCGGACATTGGCAAAAAAGCCATTATCGGACATCTCTATTTCTGACTATAGACGGAAAAATCACATGCCCAGTGTTTCCCACACATTCATTTATTTGTGGCGGCCCTCCACGAAAGAATTACGTCCGCCACAAATAAAATAACAAATAAATAAAACATTTTTGTTGTTGTTGTTGTTGTTGTTGTTGTGGTTGTCCTGTCCAGCTTCTCAGGCAAATCATATAGTTGATGTAGATGCCCATATCGGCTGTTCAGATTTACTTTACAAAAGAGAAGTGTAGGATACTTCTCTTGTTGCCTTATTTGTATTTGACCACTACTGTTTTCTGTTTATTTGTTATTGACTGTGGCAGGACACCTCTGCCCTCTGTTTCACTTTATGTTGCTGGTAAATAATATGGTTGTAGTAGTAGGCTAAAGTTAAATTATTTAGTATGCACTAATTAAAGGGGCAGAGCTTTAAGAGACATTTTAGCTAGGGATGTCCGATAATGGCTTTTTGCCGATATCCGATATGCCGATATTGTCCAACTCTTTAATTACCGATACCGATATCAACCGATACCGATATCAACCGATATATAGAGTCGTGGAATTAACACATTATTATGCCTAATTTGGACAACCAGGTATGGTGAAGATAAGGTACTTTTTAAAAAAATGAATAAAATAAAATAAGATACATAAATTAAAAACATTTTCTTAAATAAAAAAGAAAGTAAAACAATATAAAAACAGTTACATAGAAACTAGTAATTAATGAAAATTTGTAAAATTAACTGTTAAAGGTTAGTACTATTAGTGGAGCAGCAGCACGCACAATCATGTGTGCTTACGGACTGTACCCCTTGCAGACTGTATTGATATATATTGATATATAATGTAGGAACCAGAATATTAATAACAGAAAGAAACAACCCTTTTGTGTGAATGAGTGTAAATGGGGGAGGGAGTTTTTTTGGGTTGGTGCACTAATTGTAAGTGTATCTTGTGTTTTTTATGTGGATTTAATAAAAAAAATTTAAAAAAACAAAATAAAAAAACAAAACAACCGATACTGATAATAAAAAAAACGATACCGATAATTTCCGATATTACATTTTAACGCATTTATCGGCCGATAATATCGGCAGACCGATATTATCGGACATCTCTAATTTTAGCTTTTATATTTTATAAGATATATTTTTTGTAAGAACCACAATTAATAAATATATTTCAGTGAATAACTTATTATTCAAATCTGTATATAAATATGTACATAAAGTGTTGTAATTATATTGTAAAATGGATGGATGGACGTTTAAAACAAAACTGTTATTATTAATTAGTAAGTATACATTTTTTGAGCCTTTTTAGACAAAATCATATCATTGTAGTAAATTATGCAAATTATTCGATGTCATGGTGACCACGCCCATAGCCACGCCCCCACCGCCACAGGTATCTTGGCAGTTTATGGGAAACACTGCATGCCTGTTTTTGGGTTCTGTTTTGTGCGTTTGTTGCCTGTGTGTGTAAGTGCGATATAAACAAAGTTTGATGTGTGGCGCCGTGTTTACTTGTATGCGCTTCCTGTGCGGGGGTGGGGGGCGTTCTTGCAGCGGTACAGGGTGGGGTCCCTCAGGCAGCCGTTGTTGGAGGTCATGTCGATCTTGGCCCTCATGCAGCACGTCTGGCCCTGCGCGGTGCCGGCTTTCATCGCCGACCACATCTTCATGTTCTGCTCCACGGCTGCGCGAGACACGGGGGGGAGACAAAATGAAATGCCGGCGCCGGACAGAAAACGGCGTTGTCGTCGTACAGTTGTTCCTGTGCTTGGACGCCACACGCTGCTCCCGCTCCTGCTTCATCTGCTCGGGGGGCGTGTCGTCGATGTAGGCCTTGCCGTCTCGGAGCATCTGCTCGGCCAGCTGCATGATGACGTCGAAATGGTCGCTGGTGTAGGTGAACTGGTCCGGTTGGATCTGCAGCATGGCGATGTCCTCCAGGATCACCTGAGGGCGGGGGCGTCAACACGAGAAGTAAGAATGTTTGGGCAACCTCATCAATTCCAGTACGATTCTCGGGGCGACGATTCAATTCGGAATCGATTTTTTTTTAATTCAACAAGATTCCCCGTAAACTAGAGATGGCCGATAAATGCTTTAAAATGTAATATCGGAAATTATCGGTATCGGTTTCAAAAAGTAAAGAGTGTATTGTTGCCGGTGCTGTAGCCGTGGCTGACAAGCCAGCTCGCTCGGGGACTGACTAACGACACGGTTTGGGATTATTTTAAAGTGTCTCTGACGGATAAAAAAAAACTGGCAATTTGCAATGACTGCAAAAAGTTGGTTATGTGTACAGCTCTGGTAATGGGTACATTCACACCCACCTGCACAAATGTACTTCAAAATGTAACAATCAAAATAAATATGACTTTTTTGTTTTGTTTACTAGGGCATGCATGTATAACATGCATTAGTTTGACCGTTTAAAATCAACGATAATAAAAAGGAGATGCTTGGAAATAGCATAAAAATGCCCCAAAACTTGGAAAAACCGCGATTCATAACGTTACTTTTTTTGTGTAACCATCATGAGCGTTTTATATTTTGATAAATCATCATAAATAGGTATTGATCAATCTTTAAGCTGTGTGTATTAGATTTCACTTTACTTTTGACATCTTATTTAGAATTGTACTTGAAACTTTTACAACCTTGTGTTGCGCTCATGATGGCGTAACCAAAGTAGGTTATTGTGAATATTTATTCCCTTTTTTACATTGAAATATACTGTGTTCTATGCTTGTTTCTTTTTGGAACATGTACTATACATATAATACAATAAAGTCCCATATAAAATTATGTTTGTATCAATAC